>NW_006921759.1:1666370-1683203 GCF_000298275.1 Orycteropus afer afer
ATATATGACCAAATGCTTATTTAAGAATTTTAATTCACTTTTATATTACAGATTTTTCTGCTTCATAGTTTTCTTTTAGGGAGAGATTTTTCTTTTTTTTTTACTAGAATTTGAGTTGTGCCTCCATTCCAAGTATGCTGTTTTTTCTTTTTTTTATTGTGATAGAAATATATATAATAAAACACTTGACATTTCAAAATTTTTTTACATGTACAATTCAGTGACATTAAGTACATTTATCATGTTGTGCCACCATCACCAGTATCTGTTTCCAGATTTTTTCATCACCCTTAACAGAAACTTACTTGCCTCCTAAGCAGTGACTCCCCTTTAAGAGAGGGATGTTTTTATAAGTTGGCATGCTTTGAATTCTTCCTTTCTCTTTTCTTTTTATATAGTAGCTTTGTAAAGATGAGAACTGTTTATGCCTCTGGGTTTGTTGGACAGGGCTGGCCTTTTGAAGTAGTTTATGAGAATCTAAACTCAAGCTCTCTCTTCTGACAATGTAGCAAAGTGTGGTTTCTTCATTGGGTGACTTTGGTGAGGGGGAGGGTGCAAGGAAAGGTCTGTCTTAGCTATCTGGAGCTTCTGTAACAGAAACACCGCAAGTGGATGGCTTTAACAAACAAACAAACAAAATTTTCTTCACAGTTTAGGAGGCTAGAAGTCCAAATTCAGGGTGCTGACTCTAGGGGCAGGGTTGTCTGTCTGTTGGCTCTGGAGGAAGGTCCTTGTCTCTCCTGAGCTTCTGCTCCTGGGCAGTCTTAAGGGGCTTGGCATCTCCCCTCCCCACCCCAACCCATCTCTACTCTCTCCCTTGCTTGTTTAATCTCTTTTATATCTCAAAAGAAATTGACTCAAAGCACACCCTACACTAATCCTGACTCATTAACGTAACAAAGACAGACCATTCCCAAATGGGATTGTAACCACAGGTGTATGTTGTTGTTGTTATTATGTGCCCATGGAGTTGGACAGACTCATAGCGACCCCTCCTTGGGTTTCCGAGGCTGTATCCCTACGGAAATAGATTGCCCCATCTTCCTTCCAAGGAGTGGCTGTTGGGTTTGAATTGTCAGCTTTCTGGTTAGCGGTCAAGTGCCTTTAGGCACTACACTACCAGAGCTCCTAACCACATATTTTTGTTGTTATGTGCCGTTGAGTCGGACCAGCTCATAGTGACCCCTCCTTGGGTTTCAGAGGCAGTATCACTACACAAGTAGATTGCCCAGCCTTCCTTCTGAGGAGTGGCTGGTTGGTTTGAACCACCAGCCTCCTGGTTAGCAGTCAAGTGCCTTAGGGACTACAGTACCAGAGGTCCAAACCATGTATTTTGTTATTGTTGTTACGTGCCATGGAGTTGGAGCCGACTCATAGCGACCCCTCCTTGGGTTTCCAAGTATTTTAGGGAGACACAATTCAGTCCATAACAGGATCCTTTGATTTTTTTTTTTTAAGTTTCCTTTTGTCCTGCCCCAAAACTCAGTGCCACTGAATCAATTCCAACTCATAGTAGCCCTATAGGACAGAGTAGAACTGCCCCCATAGAGTTTCCAGGGCTATAAATATATTCAGAATCAGATTGTCACATCTTTCTCCTACAGAACAGCTGGTAGATTTGAACTGCCAGCTTTTTGGTTAGCAAGCAAGGGCTTTAACCACTGCACCACAAGGGCTCCTTTTTCACCAAATTTCCCCCTCTTCTTTCTTTTTCTCTTCACTGCTCGGCTTCCAAAGGGCATCTGTCCTTTTTGCCTATTCACTCCCCAAGAAGCATTGACAAGACTGCCTCCTAGAGTCCCACACCCACTTTAAGTCTCTATTAACAGTGCTTTAATATACCAAGATTCTTTTTTCAACATTTTTGCACTTAGACTCGCCCTTCTCTCTGGAGGTGATTTTAGTTTACCTTTAGGCCCTCTCTTCCCCTCTTCTCTTATCCATGTAGTTTTTTCTAAACCATACCTTGATCTCCACAAACATTTGGAGGGGGACTTGAGAAATGGCTCTGCTCAGAATTGATGTTTTGGATTATTTTTAACTACAGGTAATTAGAGGCTGACAGTATTGTCTGTATTCTAGCAGTGCTGATACGTGAGTTCTGTGTAGTTTATTTGTTGTTCTTGTCGATGTGTATTGTTTTTACAGGATGTGTTAGGAAATTCATTTTGCATGGTCAGCATTACCTCAGCTCTAGAAAGCTTACCTAATTACATTTTAATCTTTTATATAATGCTATGTAATGCTATGCAGGGAGCCCTGGTGGTACAACAATAGTTAAGCACTTGGCTACTCCATGGGAGAAAAATATGGCAATCTGCTTCTATAAAAATTACAGCTTTGGAAACCCTAGTAGGTTTCCCACAGGGCGCTGTGAGTCAGAATTTGACTCAATGGCAGTAGGTTATAGCAATGCTTTACATCAAATTGGTTGAGTGTTTTTATTTTTGTCACTTCTGTTTTCTTTCATATGAATTTTCCTCTGTGATATTCCTACACTTTTTGTTATGAAAATTTTGTAACAGAACATAAATTCTTTATCCTGTTATATAAATACTAACATTTTATTTCTAAATATTCATTGATATCTGTGTGCCATGTTTAGAAATACTTTTTTTTGCTCTTTTTTTTTAAAAAAATTAAGCATGTTAATTTTTTGAAGCTTGAATAAAACTTTTCTTTGATATACTAATAGGTTTTTAGAAGAGAGCACATTAAATTTTGAGGAATAATAAAATGCCTATATAAAATATACCATTTTTAGGAGGTAATTAAATTTTTGCAAAATGGTCTTAGTTTTTATAGATTAAAAGTTAATTTTTTAAGTGTCTTAGTCTTCAATAAAACAAATCTGTGAGAATATTAAAGCCTCTTTATTTTTGGTATACTAAATGCAGTGATCAGCTAAAAAGACTTTAACTAAATGCATCAGCTTCATTTGCTGTAATCGCTTTTTTTAAGTGCCCATTTTTCAATCTCATTATTAGTTTTAATATCCAAATTACTAGTTATAGGAATTTAGATGTCTAATAGATGGTGTTAAAAATGTTGGCAGTTCTCTAGTAATGCATATTTTTGTTCCATGTCTTGATTTTTTTTTATTCTAGATGCTGTTACATGAAAAAGCAGAGGCTTTGCAAGAAGAAGTAGAAGAGTTATTGAGATTGCCTTCTGATTTCCCTGATACTGTGGCTTCTTCCATTGAAAAGTCATGAAAGCTACATAATGAACATTTTGAAAAATGAATTATTTATTATGCATGTATTTTATTAAAAATTCCCCATATTTTATAAATTAAAAAAACAATACATTTTAATTATGCATTGGAACTATGGATGATGTCTGAATATGCCTCTTACCAATAACTACAGTGACCTTCCCACTAATAATCCGTCTTCTCAATACTCAGACATTATTTTTCTGTTCAGAAATCTATGGTGTTCACCACAAAATGAAACCCAACTTCCTCACTGTACCCCACCCTACTTTGTAGCCAGGTCTTTCATTATTTTCTTAATATTTTCCTGCATCAAGCTGGACTGTCGTAGTCTTCAGAATTTTCCCTGTAATTCCCAGACCTTCCATTTCCTAACTGCTTTATGCTGTTCCCAGTGCATGGAAATTATCTTTAAAATGTACCCTCTACCTCTAGTGGGAGCTCTGGTAGCATAGTGGCTAAGACACTTGCCTGCTAACCAGACGGCTGGCTGTTCAAACCCACCAGCCACTCCTCGGAAGGAAGGTTGGGCAATCCTACTTCCGTAGTGATACTGCCTCGGAAACCCAAGGAGGGGTCGCTATGAGTCGGGTTTGACTCGACGGCACATAACAACAACAACAACAACCTCTAGTGTCAAGTTAAAATGCCCACATACTGTCTCCTCTGTGAGTTTCCCGAGTTCATCCATATCCCCACCCCTTTGTAGGAAGGATGCTCTTTCACTTCTACAAGCCTTGTGGACCTCTCACTGATGTCCGTATCTTTTTACCGCTACTAGTTTATAATCTCCCAGAGGGTTGAAATCAGTTGTATTTATCTTTGTATGCCAAACAGCACACACAGGTTACTGCACAAAATAGGAACCTCTGTGAAGAGGAAATACTGCCTAAATCAACACTTTGAAGATTCTTAAATATAGCCTCTGTCCATTCCCTTTTCAGAATTATAGCTCAAATGCAGATGACTCTGATACAAGCAAAGCATTGGTTTGGTCAAAGTTCTGCTCACCTGTCTGAGAGACATCTATCAGAAACTTTGCCAATGGATCCACAGCCTAAGTTCTTTATGCCTTAAAATTTTAGACCATGATACTATGGCTGTCATTTAATATGGCTGGTATTTTCTCTGTACCAGGCACTGTTGTAAGTACTTAATGAGAACTAACTAATCTTAGCCTTACAAAAACCCTGCGAAAGCAGGTACTATTACTTTGCCCATTTTACAGTGAATAAACTGAGACACAGAGGAATTAAAGTAACTTGCCCAAGGTTATGTACTAATTACTTTCAGAGCAGGGATTCAAATTCAGGCAGTCTTAGTCTAAAGTCCATGCCCTGAACCATATTGTCTTGGTAGAATTTGTCCCTTTCGAAGTATCCCTTTCCTGGCCTGGATTTCATCCTTAGCATTTCTTCCTATATCCTCCCTGCCCCATCTTCACATTTCTTTATATTAGCCAAAGTATGGCTTCCTAATGTCTTAGTAGAATCTTGGACTTCATGTTCCATTTGTTGTAGCTAAAAATGATTGTAAAAGTGCAGCTGGCTAGCCTGCTGGCAGCATGGACAGCACTGAGGGGTGTTCACAAGGGTCCGTAGTCTGCTCTTAAAGTAAGACTCTCAGTAAGCCCTGACTCTTGCTGACCAAATTTATAAGATTGATGTATCATCTCAAATTAATTAATTAACTTAAAATTGGGGTTGGAGAGTAACTTTATAGGAACTAGAAGACCTGTATTTAAGTGCAGGACAACTCCCACCCCCACCCCTTGTCAGTGTTTCTCCAGGCAGATCAAACTGGAAGGCTGTATAAAGTGTAATGATGGGCATTAGCCCTAAAATACTGAAATATAAAGAAATTGCAAACAGTTTAGTTCTAGAGAAGAATAGAAACATAGACCAGTAGAAACATAGTAGAGAGTCAAAATAGGCCTAAATACATTTGGGGATTTAATATATAATAAACACGGTTTTTCTATTTCAAATAATAGAATCCCAAGTATATACCTTATTCTATTCAAGTCTAGGGAGCTGCAGTCATATACAGTGATTAAGTGCCTGGCTGCTAACTGTAAGGTCGGTAGTTTGAACCAGTCAGCCACTTTGTAGGAGAAAGATATGCCAGTCTGCTTCTATAAAGGTCATGTTAGTTGTTAGGTGCCTTTGAGTCAGTTCTAACTCATAGCAACCCTGTGCACAACAGAGCAAAACACTGCCTGGTCCTGCATCATCCTCACAATCAGTATATTTGAGCCCGTTGTTGCAGCCACTGTGGCAGTCCATCTCATTAAGGATCTTCCTCTTCTTACTTTACCAAGCATGATGCCCTTCTCCAGATACTGGTCCCTCCTGATGACATGTCCAAAGTGCATGAGACCCAGTCTCGCCATCCTCACTTCTAAGGAGCATTCTGGCTGTACTTCTTCCAAGACAGATTGTTTGTTCTTCTGGTGGTCCATGGTATATTCAACATTCTTTGCCAACACCATCATTCAAATGCATCAGTTCTTCTCTGGTCTTCTGTATACATTGTCCAGTTTTGCATGCATATGAGGCAATTGAAAATACCATGGCTTTTGGGTCAGGTGCACCTTAGTCTTCAAAGTGCCATCTTCTCTTTTTCACACTTTAAAGAGGTTTTTTGCAGTAGATTTTCCCAAGGCACTAGTCATTTGATTTTTGACTGCCATTTCCGTGGGTGTTTATTGTGGATCCAAGTAAAGTGAAATCCTTGACATCTTCAGTATTTTCTTCATTTATCATGATCTTGTTTAAATATTATACCCTTGGAAGCCCTATGGGCCAGTTCTATACTGTCCTATAGGGCTGCTATGAGTAAGAATTGATAACAGTTCTTACAGGTTTGGTTTTTGGTTTATCCAGGCTTAACTCCCAATTGAATTCAGAAAAGCCTAATCTCATTTGGACCCTATTTACCATCTTGAACCCAGTCTTAATGTTGTTTGCAGAAGCCTTATCATACCTTTTTTTTTTTTTTTTTTTCATTGCAAATATCTCCCCACTCCCCGCCCTGCCCACCTTGGATGAGAGTTTACAGAGCAGATTCATTTTTCATACAGCAGTTCATACACATTTTGTCTCATGACATTGACTGCAATTCCCCACAATGTAATGGCTCTCTTCCCACTTTCTCCCCATAGTTACCTCTTCCCTGTGTCCTTCCCTCCCATGCATCCCTGCCCCGCCCCAATCTGTCTCCCTGTACAAACACTGCCCTTCTGTTCTCCCATGATTGATTGCTCCAAGGAGTGTATCTACTTGATGTAAATGCTCACCCTACATGCCTGTCTATTATTTGGCTGGAAGCTACAGGAGTGAGTTCAATTCCAGACCTGAAGGGTGGCTAGGGACCATAGTCTCAGGGGTCTCACCAAGCTCTATCATTCCAGCAAACCTGTTTTTTTTTTTTTTTTTTTAATGATTTCTTATCACATCTGTTTTTTGTTAATTCCCAAAGCTTCAGTTTCAGTGTGTGGCACATTTGATCACACAAAGTTGAGCTGCTAACTACAGCTTAGACTTTACCATAACTAGTACATAAATTAAGGAGCTCTGCTGGTGTAGTGGTTAAGGTATTTGGCTGCTAACCAAAAAGGTTGGTGGTTTGAATTCCACCAACTAGCCACTCTTAGGAGAAAGATAAGACAGTCTACTTCCATATATAAAGATTTACAGCCTTGGAAACCCAATGGGGGTTGCTATGAGTTGGAATTGACCCAATGGCAGTGAGTTTGGTTTATTTTTTTGGTTTTTGGTTTTTAGTTTTGAGTATAACTTACAGTATAACAGTTACATTATGTTCTATAACAATTACTCTTAGTTGATGCCAATTTTCTCATCACTGTAGGCATAATATTCCACCACTTGTCTGTCAGTTTGTTATACTATCATGGCTTGCATGTTGCTGTGAGGCTGGAGGCTATGCCACTGGTATTTCAATTACCAGCAGGACTACCAATGGTGGACAGGTTTTAGTGGAGCTCCTAGACTAAGACTGGGAAGAAGGAAAGGGCTGTCCACTTCTGAAAAAAATTGGCCATTGAAAACCATGTGAATAGCAGGGAAACACTGTCTGATATATTATGAGAAAACTTTATGAATATCCCTGAAATGCTGCCTGATACATACCTGGAACATGAGCTCATTAGGTTAGAAGACACTCAAAATACTACTGGGGAAAGAAAAGCTGCCTCCTCAAAGTAGAGTTGACCTTAATGACATGGATGGAGTAAAGCTTCCAGGACCTTCATTTGCTGATGAGATACAACTCAAAATGGGACGAAACAGCTGCAAATATCCATTAATAATCGGAAAGTGGAATGAACAAATTATGAATCTAGGAAAACTGGAAGTCATCAAAAATGAGGTGGAACACCTAAAGATTGATATCTTAGGCATTAGTGAGCTGAAATTGAGTGGTATTGCCCTTTTGAATCAGATAATCATATAGTCTACTATGCCAGGAATGACAAATTGAGGAGGAATGGTGTCTCATTCATCGTCACAAAGAATGTTTCAAGATCTATTCTGAAGTACAGTGCTGTCAATGATAGGACAATATCCATACACCTACAAGGAAGACCAGTTACTACTATTATTCAAATTTATGCATCAACCACCAAAGCCAGTGACAAGGAAATTGAAGATTTTTATCAACTTCTGCAGTCTGAAATTGATTAAACCTGCAATTAAAATGTATTGATTAATACTGGTGACTGGAATGCAAAAGTTAGAAACAAAGAAGAAGCAATGATAGTTGGAAAATACAGTCTTCATGATAGAAGTGACACTGGAGATCACATGATAGAATTTTGCGAGACCAATGACTTTATCATTGCAAACACATTTTTCAACAACATAAACAGCAGCTGTGCACATGGACCTCACCAGATGGAATATACAGGAATCAAATCGAATACATCTGTGGAAAGGCAAAGAAGAAGCTCAATATCTTCAGCCAAAACAAAGGCAGGAGCTGACTGTGGAACAGATCATCAGTTCCTCATATGCCAGTTCAAGTTGAAGCTGAAGAAAATTGAAACAAGTTCACAAGAGCCAAAATAACAACCTTGATTACATCTTACTTGAATTTAGAAACTACCTGAAGAATAGATTTGATACATTGAACACCAATGACCGAAAACCAGATGAATTGTGGGATGACATCAAGAATATCATCCATGAAGAAAGCAAAAGGTCATTAAAAAGGAAAGGAAGAAAAGACCAAACAGATGTGAGAAGAAACTCTGAAACTTGCTCTTGAATGGAGAGTAGCTGAAGCAAATGGAAGAAATGACACGATGAAAGAGTTGAACAGATGATTTCAAAGAGCAGCTTGAGAAGACAAAGTCAATAATCATAATGAAATGTGTAAAGACCTGGAGTTAGAAAACCAAAAGGGAAGAACACACTCAGCATTCCTCAAGCTGAAAGAATGGAAGAAATAATTCAAGCTTTGCGTTGCAAATTGAAAGATTCTATGGGCAAAATATTGAATGATGCAGGAAACATCAAAAGAAGATGGAAAGAATACACAGAGTCACTGTACCAAAAAGGAATTGACTGTTCAACTATTTCAGTAGGTTGCATATGATCAAGAACCAATTATGTCAAAGCAAGAACTCCAAGCTGCACTGAAGGAATTGGCGAAAAACAAGACTCTAGGAATTGATGGAATACCCACTGAGATATTTCAAGAAACAAAATGCAGAGCTGAAGGCACTTACTCTTTTATGCCAAGAAATTTGGAAGACAGCCACCTGGCCAACTGGCTGAAAGAGATCCATATTTGTACTCATTTCAAAGAAAGTTGATCCCACAGAATGTGGAAATTTTTGAATATCATTAATATCACATGCAAGTAAAATTTTGCTGAATATAATTCAAAAATGGTTGCAGCAGTATATTGACAGGGAACTTCCAGCAAGCTGGATTCAGAAGAGGACATGGAACGACGAATACCATTGCTGATGTCAGATGGATCTTGGCTGGAAGCAAAGAATACCAGAAAGATGTTTACCTGTGTTTTATTGACTATGCAAAGGCATTTGACTCTGTGAATCATAACAAATTATGGATAAAATTGAGAAGAATTGGAATTCCACAACACTTAATTGTGTTCATAGATCAAGATGCTGCTGTTTGAAGAGAAGAAGGGAATACTGAATGATTTAAAATCAGGGAGTAGGACATGCATCAGGGTTTGTCTCCTTTCACCATACTTAATCTGTATACTGAGCAAATAATCTGAGAAGCTGGACTGTATGAGAGAAATGGGGCATCATTATTAGCGGAAGACTCATTAACAACCTGTGATATGCAGATGGCACAACCTTGCTTGCTGAAAGTGAAGAGGATCTGAAGCACTTGCTGATGAAGATCAAGGACTACAGTCTTCAGTATGGGTTGCACCTCAAAATAAATAAATGAAAATCCTCAGAACTGGGCCAATAAGTAACATCAGGATAAATGGAGAAAAGATTGATGTTGTTGGGGATTTCATAATACTTGGATCTGTAATCAACATCCTTGGAAGCAGCAGTCAAGAAATCAGACATCTTATTGCACTGGGCAGATCTACTGCAGAAGACCTCTTTAAAATATGAAAGAGCAAAGATGTCACTTTGAACATGTGCCTAACCCAAGCCATGGTATTTTCAGTAACCTCATATGCATGTGAAAGATGGACAATGAATAAGGAAGACCAAAAAAAAGAGCTGATGCCTTTTAATTGTGGTGTTAGCAAAAATTACTGAAAATACCATGGACTGCCAGAAGAAAAACAAATCTGTCCTGGAAGAAGTGCAGCCGGAATGCTCTTTGGAGCTCAAATGGCCAGGCTTCATCTCACCTACTTTAGTCATGTTGTCAGAAGGGACCATTCCCTGGAGAAGCTGAGGGTCACAAAAAAGGGGAAGGCCCTCAATGAGATGGATTAACAGAGTAACTGCAAAAATGAGCACAGCAAGGATTTTGAGGGTAGCTCAAATCCAAACAGTGTTTCATTCTGTTGTTCATAGGGTCACATGAGTCAGAGCTGACTTGACAGCTCAACAACAGTAGGGCGGCGTGGGCCGCTTTACCCACTGAGATAGTGATACTGAGCTGTCTTGTGTCAGTCAATCTTGTAATTGTATTTAGAGTGTTTGGAAGTAAACATGGAGAAACAAACTGGTGTGATGAATTTGCAATTTTCTTTTCCTTCATTTTTCATGTTTAGGATAGTTTTCAACCTTTTTCTTTATTAAGTGGTAAATATTTATTTAGAGTACTTCTTGAAGATGTGTAGTTATCTTTCAGGAAAACACAAGTATGGCAATATGTAAATATCTTGCTATTTAGAATGATTATTGTAACTCTGGAGGAATGGTGTAGTGCCTAAGGCATTTGACTGCTAACCAGAAGACTGGTGGTTCAAACCCACCAGCCACTCCTTGGAAGGAAGGTTGGGCAATCTACTTCTGTAGTGATACCGCTTCAGAAACCGAAGGAGGGGTTGCTATAAGTCAGATCCAACCCGACGGCAGTGCATTTGGTTTGGTTTGGTTTTTGGAAGAAATAGGTGGATTTTGCTCTAGCTGGACAAAATATACTAATTGATTATATATGTATGTTGTTTTTCCTAGGTGCCATCTAGCGACTGACTCATAGCGACCTTATATACAACAGGATGAAGCACTGCCCAGTGCTATGCTAGCTTCACAATCCTTGCTCTACCTGTCAGGATTATTCATAAAGTTTTCCAGTAATATATAAGGCAGTGTTTGATTGGTATTCATAAGGTTTTCACTGGCCAATTCTTTAAGAAGTAGATGGCCCCTTCCTTCTTCCGAGTGTGCCTTAGTCTGGAAGCTCCACTGAAACCTGTCCACCACGGGTGACCATGCTGGTATTTGAAATACCAATGGCATAACCTCCAGCCTCTCAGCAACACACAAGCCACCATAGTACGACAAACTGACAGATGAGTGGTGGGATTATATATACTCAAATTTATGTGAAATTGAAAAAGGCCAAAATCTATCTTAAAAAACAAAGCAGGAGAACTCACACTTCTCCAATTTAAAAACATAATATAAAACTACAGTACACAAAATAGTCTGGTATTGGTGTAATAATAGGCACATAGACCAATGGAAGAGAATTGAGAATCCAGAAATAAACTTATACATCTGTAATCAATTGATTTTTTATAAGGATGCTAAGTCCATGCAATTGGGGAAAGAGTAGCCTCCTTCATAAATGGTGCTGGGACAACCGGATACCTAGATGAAAAAGAATGAAGCTGGACTCATACTTCATACCACACACGAACATTGACTCAAAATAGATCAAGGACATAAATGTAAGAAATAACATCATAAAACTCATCAGGACCTAGTTTTTAACAATGGATTCTTAAATATGACACCAAAAGCACTAGCAACAAAAGATAAAATAGATAAATTGGATTTCATCAAAATAAAAAATGTTTGTTCAGTAAAGGACTTTAACAACAAAGTAAAGAGACAACTTACAGACTGGGAGAAAATTTGGGGAAATCATGTATCAGATAAGGGTTTAATATGTAGACTATATAAAGAACTTTCGCTATGCAACAATAAAAGGCAAACAACACATTAAAAAAATTAACAACAGATTTGAATAGACATTTCTTCAAAAAAGAAATGCAAGTGGTAACAAACACATGAAAAGATGTTCAACATCATTAGCCATTGTTGCGTTCCACTGAGTCAATTCTGACACACAGTGAGTGACTCTGTAGGACAGAGTAGAACCGCCCCATAGGATTTCCTCGGCTGTAACCTTTACAGGAGCAGATCATCAAGTCCTTCTCCCACAGAGGAGCCGGTGAGTCCGCACTGTGATCTTCCAGTTAACAGCTGAGCGATTAACCACTGCACCACCAGGGCTCCTTTCATTAGCCACTACCAAAACCAAACCCACTGCCATCAAGTCGATTCTGACTCATAGCGACCCCCACTGGGTTTCCGAGGTGGCAAATCTTTACTGAAGTAGATTGCCTGGTCTTCACTCCATGGAGTTGCTGGTGGGTTTGAACCATCAACCCTCTGATTGGCAGTCAAATGCCTTAGGCACTGTGCCAGCAATGGCATTTCATTAGCCATTGTTGTTGTTATTTGCCTAGTCGGACCTGACTCATAGCAACCCCTCCTTGGGTTTCTGAGGCGGTATCACTATAGAAGTAGATTGTAAATCAAAACCACAATGAGACAACCAGAATAACTGAAATGAAATAGAAAACAACAGATGCTGGTGAGGTTGTAGAGAAGTTGGAACCTTTATTCATGGCTATTGGCAATATAAAATAATATAGGTTCAGTGCAAAGCATTTTGGTGGGTCCTCAAAAAGTTAAACATAGAACCAACATTTGTTGTTGTTGTTGTTATGTATCATCGAGTCACATCTGACTCATAGTGACCCCTCCTTGGGTTTCCGAGGCAGTATCACTACGGAAGTAGAGTGTCCCATTTTCCTTCTGAGGAGTGGCTGGTGGGTTTGAACCGCCAGCCTTCTGGTTAGCAGTCAAGTGCCTTAGCCACTATGCTACCAGAGCTCCCATAGGACCCAGCAATTCCACTCCTAGATATATACTCAAGAGATTTTAAAACAGCAATGCATACAGACATATGTACACCAATGTTTATTGAAGTACTATTTACAATTGCTAAAAGGTAGAAAACAAAGCCCATCAATAGATGAATGGATAAACAAAATGTAGTATATATTATAAAGAGAAATAAAATCCTGATATATGCCACAACATGGATGAACTTTGAAAACATTATGGTAAGTGAAGTAAGTCAATCAAAGTACAAATGTTTTATGATTTCACGTACATAAAATATCTAGAATAGGCAAATAGAGACTAATATTTATTAATGGTTTAGCAGGGTCAGGAGGGAATGGAAAGGGAAAGCCATTGAATTTCTGTTTATGGTGATGGAAAATTTGAGAGTGGACATTAGTGATGGTTGCATAGCATGATTAATGTAATTGATGCCATTAAACTGCTTTTAAGTGCCATCGAATCAGTTACAATTCAGAGCAACACTACGTACAAAAGAATGAAATGCTGCCCGGTCCTATGTCATCCTCACTAAATTGTACACATGAAAATTGTTAAATTTAAAAAAAAGAAGTTTTGTGCACTGAGATGGTAGCAGAAACTTTACTCTAAGATCAGCACTAAAACAAATATGTAACCTGGCAGTACAAGTTATTACACTGGTAGTATTTGATGCTTAAAATTCAGTACATGTGTTTTGTTTCTTCTGAATATTTTAAATAATTAACCCTTTTTGTTTTTTAAGAATTCTGACTCAAATATGTATGGTGTGACAGGCATAATAAAGATGTCCACCTCCTCATCTCCAAAATGTACATGGTAATAGAGAATTAGGGTTTCAGATGGAATTAAGCTTGCTAATCAGTTGACCCTGAGATGAGGAGAGTATCCTGAATTACCCAAGTGGGTCCAATGTAATGACAAGGACCCTTATAAATGAAAAGGGGAGACAGGAGCTGGCTTTGAAAATGAAAGGGGGCCAGAGCCAGGGAATGCAGAAAGTCTCCCCGGAAGCTAGAAAAGGCAAGGAAATGGGTTCTCCCCTAGAGCCTCCAAAGGGAACACAGCAGTGCTGACACCTTTATTTTAGCCCAGTGAGAGCCATTTCCAACTTCTGACTTCCAGAATTGTCACATAAAGAATGTGTCATTTTAAGTCATTAAATTTGTGGTAATTTGTTACAGCAACAATAGGAAACTAATACATCTAGAAACAGCTCCCTGGTATCCTGGGGTTCTATGGAACACAATTTGAAAACTACTATTCTGGAGGATCCCTTCTGGATATTAGCATGTGAACAATCTAAGTTAAACATGTTATGATCATTGAAAGGATGATATTTGTATTCTTGAAGACCATCTTTATAGAAGTTAACTGTGATGAATGCATACCACATGGAGTTCCTGACTTACCATGAGTCTTTGTTCCCATGACTCCATCGTATATTGGTTCTGACGTAAGTCAAATACCTCCTTTTTTTTTTTTAAGTTTTCTTTATTACTGCCTTTTATTACTAGTACCTTTATAAACCTGGTCTTTGTCTTTAGGGGTTAGAAACATTATATCAAAACTTCTATATTGTAATACATACATACATTAAAAAATACACAAATCATAAAAATTTACTCCAATGATTAAGAGTTGGATAATGTTGGCATTTTGTCAGTTATAGTAATAACTCCACTTGTGGAAGGTTCTGGATCATCTG
Source organism: Orycteropus afer afer (assembly GCF_000298275.1). Lineage (NCBI taxonomy): Eukaryota > Metazoa > Chordata > Mammalia > Tubulidentata > Orycteropodidae > Orycteropus > Orycteropus afer. The sequence goes on from NW_006921759.1 coordinate 1,680,909, forward strand.
GATTATCCCTTAGAATGGCAAATGGTGTTTCTAGTCAGAAAATTAGTCAGAACTGTCTATACGGTCCTTTTTTTTTTTCATATATTTCATAGTAGCAACATCTCACTGCTTCCTGAAACTTCCTATTGACTTTAGCAAAGGGTTTAGCAAAGGGTTCTGGCCCATGTTTTTAAGCACCTGAAGCCCCTGATTTAGTTTAGAAAAAACTCCAGCTAATCTTTTCACTGTAAAGTTGTTTTGACAACTTCTCTCCATCCTCTTCCTCATTCTTTCTTCTTCAGCATTTCTTTCCTCTTCAAAATCCATTAAGCCCTGGTCTGTCAATTCCCCTTCTTGGTGATGAATGAGTTGTTCCACATCTGCAATATCAAGTTCTAAACTCAGCATGTTTGCTATATGGACGATTTTCCACCAATCTCTTCCGTGATATTATCCTGATCAAATGCCTGGAGCCTGTTTGCATAGCTCAGACATTTTTTTCCAAATCCTCTGTATGCATTTTCCTATAACTTCCTCCCAGGAAGATGCACTATTCCAGATACACAGAGAGTTGTAAGTATGTTTTGTTGTAACTCAAATATACCCTAAATTGAGGACTACCTATATTTTTATTAATTGCACTGTTGTTTTTTTTTTCTTATTCGGTTAACAGAGATTAAGTAAAACGTAAAAGTCCTGCCCCTAGTTGATTGAAACAAAGCATAAACGATCCAATTACTATAAAGAATTGAAGTTCATGTGTTTAACTCCTAAGGACTTTTATGAGCCATCTAGTATGTGACATTTTCCAATATCTATTTTTCTGTCCTTAAAATGGGCAGCAAGTATATTATCATAATGAAGATATATGCATAAAGCTTTGAAAATGTAGGCTAACAGCAATACAAGTATAAAAAACTAGGTATTATAATGTTCTATAACATTATCTATTTTCCACTGTGGAAAAATGTAATATTACTGAATATTACTATATGATCACACATAAAATTGGGGAAAACAATTCATAGCAACTGGGCACAGAATACAGTAACACTAGCTGTTTGATCCTGTATAAATTTGTAAGCATTTAAAGGTTATAATAATACATTCTACTGCTCACCCAAGAAATCACAAAGGAATTCAGCAACATTTTGCTGTATTTGGTCAAAATAATTTGAAAGCCCAATGCAAATATTTGAATGTATCTTACTAAATTGTTTCAATATTCTTAGCCTGATGCTAGACACTGGCAGAGAACAAAAAGTGGAATATTTGGTCCTTGTTTTTTTTTAATTTATTTATGAGTAGTAAATCAGACTATATGAAGCATGGGCATTGACGGATAACAAAACGAGACTGTGTCCTCAGAAGGAAGACTGAGCAAGCTACTTCCGTAGAGGCACCACCTCAGAAACCCAAGAAGAGGTTGCTACGAGTCAGAACCGACTCAATGGCAGTGAGTTTGGTTTTTTTGTTTAATGCTATTCTAACAGAAATACCACAGTTGGATGGCTTGAACAAACAAAGATTTATCCTCTTACAGTTTAGGAGGCTCAAAGTCCAAGTTCAAAGTGCCAAGCTCTAGGGGCTGGGTAAAAGCCCCTCGACTTTGGGCTTCAGCTCTGCCTCATGCTCCCAGCCCACTGAAGCTAGAGGTGTCTCTTCACTCAGGAGCTGCTGGCTGCTAAGGCTAACAAGCCCAAGGTTGACAAATACAATGGCACAGTCCCAATATTACCAAACCACATAGCAGGCCATTAATTCAAGTCCAGAGACATTCGCAAAATCAGCTACATGTGGGATCCAAGGGTGCCAAAAAGCTGCAGACCATTTCCAAAGCTTCTTATATACTGGAAGCAGACCACATCCCTAAGGCATCCCTAAACTCAGCTGTTTGCGGCAGATTCCACTATGGAGTTGACTGCTACTCTCATCATGGGGAATAAATGCAACCAGCTGCCCAGCCACTCAAAACCAGACCCAGCCAAGTTGACACATAATCTTAACTACCACAGACTGTGTACAATGTTTATAAGCACTAGAGAAAGAAAAGTGGGAGCTGAAGTTTTTGGGGAAGAACTTGTGGAAGAGGTGGACTGTGAACTAGATGCTAAAGGAGAGGAGAATTGAGAATGTCAGGGACAAAAATGGAGGAGGACAATGACATGGAGGTACTCTTATACAGCTGCAGTCTACAAAAAGGATGCTATGAGAAGGATCCGACAAGATGGCAGACTAGGCAGAAAGACTGCACAGACCCTCTTCAACAAAGAAAAGGGAAACCAATTAACACAGACACAGAAGATAATCCTGGAC
>NW_006921759.1:1687198-1734291 GCF_000298275.1 Orycteropus afer afer
CAGCCAAACAAAATACAGGCATATGAGTTGAACATTTACTTCAAGCAGATACTCTCCTTGGAGAGAACAATCATGGGAGAAAGAAGGGCTGCTTATGTACAGGGAGACAGCTCAGGGGGCAGGAGTATATGGAGGGATGGACACAGGGAAGAGATAACTATGGGGAGGAAGTGGGATGGGAGCTGTTGCATTGTGGTAAACTGTGGTCAATGACTTGAGACAAAGTATATGTGAACTGCTGTATAGAAAGTGAATTTGCTCTATAAATCTTCACCCAAATCACAATAAATAAATAAATAAATAAATCAGGATGCTATGAGCCACACCAACTATACATTACATAGTGCTCTTAAAACAGTAATGAGAATCAAGAGTAAAGCACAAGCCAATGGTTGTGCTGAGCCATCCTTACTTTCTCATCTGGTCTCCCTTGTGATCAGTGAAAGGCACCTATGAAACCTGACAGAGGTGCACAATTGTGCCCACAATATGGGTCAAAGCCGTATGGAGATCAAGTTCATAACCTTGGCCTCATTAGCACTGTGACCATCTCTCAAATCTAACCCCTACTCTTTAGGACAGATATAAAATGTTTCTGGTCTTCCAATATTTGTTCAAAAATTTTTACTTACAAATTGCCATCACTCAGAAAAATATTTGGTATCTTTCAATGTACATTTTAAAACCTGGGTCTTGGTTTAAAAGGTACATTGATTTTATTTCATTTTATTTCTTGGTTATTTCTCTCAGCATAATCAGTAGCAAGAGGGTATTGCATAGGTTATTCTAACTCCTTGTGTGGCTCTGAATGAATTTCATCTTTCAGGACAGCTGCAGCAAGATGAAGCCTGTAGAAACTTGAATGACCTTGAAAGGCTTCCTTTACCATTGTCCAGGCCTGGGCAGGTGCAGTTCAGAATGACCTCCAAGAGGGTTGAACTTTATAGGCAACAGGCTGCACTTTAGTTGTCCCAGCCTGTGCCGACATACTAAATCAAAATTAAATGTTAATTATGGTGGTGTCTGTGCCACTCTGCTGGGGAAAATAAAATGCAGAAAAACGAGGCTCTAACAGCTGTCAGTAATTGGGCCATTGCTTCCCCGGTGCCCTGATTGCCTAGATTTACACCAGCACCTACTATCGTTAACATCCCTGCTGCCAAAAAAGATCTGCCTTTGCCAAGATTGAGCTGGAGGAATGTGTGTTCCTGCAGAACATGCTGAAAGTCCTTGAAACGGGCACAAACAGAGGAATCTACATGTGGAAGAAGGTAGGAATGGTTTGATACCTCATCAAATAGTACTGCATGCCAGAAACAAAAACAAAAACAAAAACAAAAAACAGCTTGGCATTTGCTGTGTTTGTCCCTCTATTACCATGGGCAGTACATATCCCAGGTGGAAGCTGACTTGCACACAGGCTTACGATAGCACTTCTTTGTCTTTTGTGACAAAATTAGGGAGGTCTAGTAGATTCTATGGCAATTCCTTTCTTATTCCAAATGCATAATTGGCATGTTACTGATTCATAATGGCTAATGGTCCCATTCATAAGTAAGAGTCAGTCAGATTCCTAATCTGACAGGCCATTAAGAAGGCTAAGATGAAAGAAACCCTTTCCAGATTTCGACTCTTCATCGTGGACTTTAATTAACTATGTTAAATGAAGCACTTGGATCCCACCCATGGTAGCAAGTGCCCGGATGGTCTCTGCTAGAAGTGCACGGAAATTGCTCCACTGGTAATTCAAATTGCTTGGAAGTGAATGAGCTTCACTCAGCATTTCCAGAAACATTTGTCACATCTATCGTGAACCAAGAAGCTTCAGAGTGCATCTCAGTTTGGTATTATTTATAAATTTATATAAATTAGTTGTTTAATGTGTATTACTGTTGGGGATATGGTGGAAGTCACTCAAATAAAAAATGCCTCTTGCCATTTAGGTAGTAAATACCCAAATATTTAAAACCATCCAATAGAAGTTTAAGTAGACCCAGGGCAAGGTATTGTTTCCTTCATGATGGTGTGCCCTAGAAGAGGCAACTGGAAAAGTCATATCACATCTGACCACACAAAAGAGAGGAGCTAATCATTCGCCTGCTTGATTTCAGTACCGTGCCCTGCACCTTTTTGCTCTGAAATGAGGGAACTAGTGTCTGGACACTTAACATTTTCTAGGCTCCCTTGCCCAACTGTTCTCACTTAGGTCTGGCCAATGGGAGGCACTGGCAAGAGATTGGGCAGCATATCTGACTACATCAACTTCCAGGGTCCATCTTCTGCCATACAGCTCCTCTCTGATCCCAGCTGCTGATGACAACCTCCAGTGTGGATAATTCCCAGGGATGGTGGTGGTCCTGGCTCCTGGACTCCTGCCACCTTCTCTCTAGCCCTACTGAGAACAACTTTCTGCTGTTGTTAATATCTAGTTTACCTCCCTCCCTGTCCCCTGTTTGACATTTTAAGTCTTTCAAAACTTTTGTAACTAGTTCCCTACATCAAATTCCTTTGACTGTATTACCTGGGATGAGCTCTGTGCAAACTGGACCCTCTCTAATGAGATACTTACAGCTTAGTCCTCCTCCTCACCACCAAGGCCTTTCTAATACCAGTCATCCTTTAACTCTTTGCAACAGCAGGAACTTTTGCTTTTTTGAAATCTATGAGTGCCTAAGGCATTTGACTGGCAGTTCAACCCCACCAGCCACTTCATGGAAGAAAGACTGGGCAATCTACTTCCATAAAGATTTACCACCTTGGAAACCCAAAGGGGGTTGCTAGGAGTCAGAACTGACTCAATGGCAGTGAATTTTTTTTTTTTTTTAAATATGGGATTAAAGTGACAACAGCAACTCAAAGATTAGATAGGAACTTTTGGGGGCAGTGAGTTTATGTTAATGGGAGTGGAACAACTCTGAAAAAGAGAATGAGAATATGGTAGCTAAAGGTTTGTGTCATGTTGGCTGGGCCACAATTCTGAGTGGTTTAAGCAGCTGTGGGTGGTTGTTCTCACGACGAGACCTGATATAAGGTAGTCACTTCCATGGTGGAATATGCTGTGAGCAGCCAATCAGTTGAAAAGGATGTGGCCTGCTTCTAATATATATATATATGGACATCCTGGGAGAATTCTGGAATTTTCTGTTGGATCTGGATCCTGCATCATCCAGTTTCGGAGCTGAACCAGTGGCCTGCCATATTGCCTGCCGAACTTGAAGTTGTTGCCTCCGCAGCCTGTGAACCAACAATCCACCATTTTACCTGCTGACCTGGGGTTCGTCAGGCCCTGCAGTTCTGTGAGTCAGGAAAAGCCTCCAGCTTGACATTTGATCCATGAACTTGGAATTTGCCAGTCTCTACAACTGTGTGAGCCATTTCCCTGAAATAGATTTTTCTTTCTCTTTCTCTCTTTGCATTTAGGTATAAACATTACTGGTTTTGCTTCTCTAGAGAACCTAGCCTAAGACACACTTGAAGAATGTAATCAGTGTCACTGAATTCTACATGTAGAAATGGTTGAATTGTTGATATTTTGCTGTGTATATTCTCAACAACAACAAAATAAATTTAAAAATAGAGATTATAGCCAAGAAAACTCTATAGAGAACTTCTACTCTGACACACATAGAGTCAGATCAGAGAGTCGTCATGAGTCTGAATTGACTCAATGGCAATAGATTTTTTGGCCCCAAAATGTTAATATGTAGTGCCAAAGTTGAGAAGCCCTGATGTACTCTTAGTAAAGTATGTTTTTGCTGTTTTGCTTAAAAAAAAAAAAAAGTATACTTGACATTTGCTGAAGTACCTTTTTTTTTTACTAACATTTTTGGACACAAATTGAATGAGTGGACAAACTACCCCTAGCATGCCACTTTCCAAAAGTAGTTGAAGGCAACATTGAAGCCCAGGCAAACACTTAACATCCATGACAAATCAAGTTTAATTCACTTCCTCACCCTTTCTGTAACTGTCCCCACCCTAGTTAGAAATAGATGAGTGGGCATGGTAACTCATTCCCTTGAAGCTGTTTTTCAGAAACCCAGCCAAGTCCAACTTGAAACCAGTTAAAACCAGCTCAGAACAGTTTTAGTCCAAGGACATGTGCGTTGGGAGAAATGGAATAAAGTTGCCAGGAACTAACAGTTCCCCCTCTTCCTAATACCAGATCAGCTGATGACAGGAAGTTGACGTAATTTACCCAGTTATGCAAGTGCACTGCATTAAAAATTGGCTGTCCCTTTAAACTGAGAAAAATGAAACTTCAGACAGTCCCCAGCCACTTCATGCCCCAATTCCTGGAATTTATATGAATATGTATAACTCCCTATTTACTTATTTATTTATCATTGTGAAAGTTTACAGCACAAGTCCATTTTCCACATAACAGTTCATACACATTTTGTTTCGTGACATTGATTGCAATCCCCATAATGTAACAGCTCTCTTCCCACTTCCTCCCTGTGATTACCTTTTCCCTGTGTCCTTCTTTCCTATGCATTCCTGACCTCTGAGCTATATTCTGTACAAATACTGCCCTTCTGATCTCCCATGGTTGACTGTTCTAACGAGTATATCTAGCTGGTGTAAACATTCACCTAATGCATCTGTCTATAGTTTGGCTGGAAGCCACAAGAGTGATAACTCCCCCTTTCTTGAACCCTACCCCCGCTCGGAGGGTCAGATCTGGGCACAGCCTCTGTCTCTTTGCCCTATGCATGGTAATAAATCTACTTTCTCTTTCATCAAAAGCTGATGTGTTCTGCCTCCTGGCTGTGCAGCACGATGATGGCCAGTGACCCACTTCACTCTGGCTTCAACATCTCCCAGAGATCTGGACTCATATTTCTTTATGGTTTCCAAGTAGATACCACATGGATACCATGTTCTTATTTCTTCAGTCCATCTTGAATCAGTTCAAAATTAAGCTTTGAGTTATTTAAATGTTCTCATAACATGTCATTATGAGAACATTCAAATAACACAAAGCTTAATCTTGAACTGAATCAAGATGGACCAGGAAGTGTTTTGTTCTGTTGTACATAGGGTTGTTATGAGTCAGCGCCAACTCGACGGCACCTGAAAACAAAAACAACATAACATGTTCTTAACCAAGTAGAATGAACTCATTATTTCAAATAAACTGTACCTGATTTCAACTTACCATTGTTTCAAAAGGAAATTTGTTTCATATTCTTTTCCAAGAAACCATTCTACTAGTTTCTTTCTTTTTTTTGTTTTTAATTCTCCTTCCCTTCAGTAGTAGGAGCTATGTTTAAAGAAAATAATTCCCAGAGCTAAGCTCTAATGGTGTAGTGCCTAAGGTGCTTGACTGCTAACCAGAAGGCTGACGGTTCAAACCCACCAGCCATTCCTCGGAAGGAAGGTTGGGCAATCTATTTCTGTAGTGATACCACCTTGGAAACCCAAGGAAGGGTCACTATGAGTCGGATCTGACTCAACAGCAGTGAGTTTGGTTTTGGTTTTGGTAAGCTCAAATAAGTAGTGATTCGCTATGCCATTGCAATAAATAAAATAAGCTGTGATTCCAGATTTCGGATGCAAATGTTCCCCTGGATAGACTGCCAAGTTCCAACGAAATGACCTTACTTTCTGCTACCTACATAAGCACCCAAAGAGCAAGGAAAACTGACTGCACAGTAAATGCTTAAAAACCAATGTTAAATCTGGATTGAAGGTTAAAGAAAAAAAAAAAAAAAACAATCAAGAGTGATCTAGAGGATATTGCTCTTTATAATGGCACAATCTTAATACTTTTTAATTAATTACTTTTGTTATTTTCTTCTTTTGTCTTCTTTTTAATAGATTTTGTTTTTAGAGCAGTTTTTGTTTTCAAAAGAAGTTGTACAAAAAGTACGGAGTCCCATATCCCTCCTTCCCCCCTGCACACTTTCTCCTATTATTAGCTAGTTGCTGTGGAGTAGATTCTGACCCATGATGACTCCCTGTGTGTTACACTAGAACTGTGTTTCATAGGATTTTCAGTGGATGATTTTTTAGAAGTAGATGGTCAGGACTTTCTTCTGATGTGTCTCAGAGTGCACTCGAACTTCTAACCTTTCAGTTAATAATAGCCAAGGGTGTTAAACACCACATCACCCAGAGACTTCTACCCTATAATTAACATTTTGCATTCTCTTCATGTGATACATTTTTGACAGTCAATGAGCCTGTAATGATACATTATTAATAACTAAGGTGTATAGTTTACATTAGGGTTCACTTTTTGTAATGTACAGTTTGGTTCTTTGAGTTTTGACAGATGCATAATGTCATTTGCCCACCACTACACTCTCATACAGGAGCTCTGGTAGCATAGTGCCTAAAGCACTTGACTGCTAACCAGAAGGCTGGCGGTTCAAACCCACCAACCACTCCTTGGAAGGAAGGTTGGGCAATCTACTTAGGTAGTGATAACGCCTCGGAAACCCAAGGAGAGGTCGCTATGAGTCAGGGCTGACTCAACGGCACATAACAACAACACACTCTCATACAGAATAGTTTTTACTTTTGGTTTTTAAATAATATTAATTGTGGAGGAAAAAGCTCTGTTAATATAAAACTAATGTACTGCTGAAAATTTTAGAAAATAAAGTAAAGCCCCAAAAAGCAAATGTTAAAAATTCACATCCAGAAATAACTCATGCAAACACTTTGGTATATGTTCTGCTAGTCCTCTTTTGCAAACAAACAGTTTAACAATGCAATTGAACATGCTTGCCTGTTAGTCTTCTGTAAGAAAGGGGTCACCGTGAACATCTGTGGTTCAGACATAGTTCAGCAGTTGCCAGAAGCTGATGAGAGCAGTAATGATCAGAACTTTTTGGCAGAATCATCCATCCTTGTTAATATAATGATATAGGATATTTGTACATAGTCAAGCCACTCAGCCACTCAGCTGGGGGAAAAAAAAGAGGGCTCCATTCAAGAGCCTTCAAAGAGGGAAAAGGAACAAAAGAGATAAGGGCTAATGTCTTTTAAATCATAGCACTGTGCTGGACCCTTCACTGATAACAGTTTCATTATTTTTTTTTTTTTAACCTACTTTTACAAACAACAAACTCGAGGCTTAGAGAGACTAAGTAATGGGTCCAATAATCTGAACATATATTGCATTTGGGGGGTCTACCTTTATTTAACAAACACTTATTGAGTGAATACATCTCCTCCTCACTTATCAACTATCTTGTTATCCAGGATTTTGCATTTATGACAATGCTAAAGTGTTTACTATCTAACTGTCTTGTGAATTAGCAACACACATCTCACAGTAAAGGATGCTGAGGTGCTAGGTGAGAGTAACACTGGCTGTGATGGTTAAGGTTATATGTCAACTTGGCTGGGCAATGATTCCTAGTGATTTGGCAGTTATGTAATGATGTACAACCATCCTCCATCTTCTGATCTGACAACACCAATTTTTCATAACAGCTTTGCATTGAAACCTAACTCCATTGATAAGTGAGGAGTGCGTATACTATGTGGCAGATTTCATACCAGACATTGAGGGTGCAAAGACAAATAAGAATTGTCCCTGCCTTCGAGGCATTACGTTGTTGTTGTTAGGTGCCGTCAAGTGATCTCCGACTCATAACAGAATGAAACACTGCCTGGACCGGTGCCATCCTCACGATCCTTGCTGTACCTGAGCCCATAGTTGCAGCCACTGTGTCAATCTGTCTTGTTGAGGGCCTTCCCCTTTTTTGTTGACCCTCCACTTTATCATGCATGATATCCTTCTCCAGGGAATGGTTCCCTCTGATGACATGACCAAAGTAGGTGAGATGAAGTTTGGCCATTCTCACTTCCAAGGAGCATTCAGCTGCACTTCTTCCAGGATAGACCTATTAGTTTTCTTAGCAGTCCAAGGTACTCTCAGAATTCTTTGCCAACACCACAACTCAAAAGCATCAACTCTTCTTCAGTCTTCCTTATTCATTGTTCAGCTTTCACATGCATATGAGGCGATTGAAAATACTATGGCTTGGGTTTAGGACCTTAGCCTTCAAGGAGACATCCTTGCTCTTCAGCATATGAAAGAGTTTTTTTTGCAGCAGATTTGCCCAATGCAACATGTTGTCTGATGTCTTGATTGCTGCTTCCATCTTGTAGAACCAAGTAATATGAAGTCCTTGACAACTTCAATCTTTTCTCTATTTATTGTTATGTTGCTTATTGATCCAGTTGTGAGGATTTTTGTTTTCTTTATACTGAGGTGTAATCCATACCACAAACTATAGTCTTCAATCTTCATCAATAAATGCTTCAAGTCATCCTCACTTTCAGCAAGCAAAGTTGTGTCATCTGTGTATCTCAGGTTGTTAATGAGTCTTCCTCCAATCCTGCTGTCATGTTCTTCTTCATATAATCCAGCTTCTCAGATTATTTGCTCAACATACAAATTGAGTAAGTATGGTGAAAGGATACAACCCTGATGCACTCCCTTCTTGATTTTAAGCCATGCAATATCCCCTTGCTCTGTGTGAATGACATCCTCCTGGTCTTTGAGCATAATTAAGTGTTCTGGAATTCCCATTCTTCTCAATGTTATCCATAATGCGTTATGATCCACAGAGTGGAATGTTTTTGCATAGCCAATAAAACACAAGTAAACATCTTTCTGGTATTCTTTGGTTTCAGCCAACATTCGTCTAACATCAGCAATGATATCCCTTGTTCCATGTCCTCTTCTGAATCCAGCTTGTGTTTCTGGAAGCTCTCTGTCAATATACTACTGAAGCTGTTTTTGAATTATGTTCAATAAGATTTTACTTGCATATGATATCAATAATTTTTTTTTATAATTTCTGCATTCTGTGGGATCACTTTTCTTTGGAATGGGTACAAGTATGGATCTCTTCCAGTCAATTGACCAGGTATCTGTCTTCTGAATCTCTTGGCATAGCTGAGTGAGTGCCTCCAGCATGGCATCCGTTTGTTAAAACATCTCAATGGGTATTCCATCAATTCCTGGAGCATTGTTTTTTGCCAATTCCTTTAGTACAGCAATTCCTTCCTCAACTTCTTCCTTCAATACCACTAGTTCTTGATCATATGTCAGTGAGGCTTGCATGTTGTTATAATGCTGAACAGATTTCAGCAGAGCTTCCAGACTCAGACAGGCTAGGAAGAAAGGTCTGGCAGCATACTTCTGAAAACCAGCCAGTAAAAACCCTTTGGATCACAATGGTCCAATCCGTTGCCAATCATGAGGACAATGCAGGACCAGGCAGCATTTGAGTCATTGTGCATGGAGTAACCACGAGTCAGGGGCCAACTCAACAACACCTAACAACAACTATAAAGATGTCAAGGGAACTTTAGAGAATACCCTAGAACCAAGGGTGAGTATTCAAGAAAAGAACAGCTCAGAAAGGGGCCCCTCCCCAAAGCAAGTTTCAGGCCTCATAGGAGAAGGTGTATTTGCAGCTTACTAGTGGCAGAGAGGGAGCTCTGGTAGCATAGTGGCTAAGGCACTTGACTGCTAACCAGAAGGCTGGCGGTTCAAACCCACCAGCCACTCCTCGGAAGGAAGGTTGGGCAATCCTATTTCCGTAGTGATACTGCCTCGGAAACCCAAGGAGGGGTCGCTATGAGTCAGGGCTGACTCGACGGCACATAACAACAACAACAACAAGTGGGAGAGAAGTCCACAGGGTTGTCCCTGGCCAGAACTCATCAATAGCTGCTGAGGGAGCCAGAAGCACCCCACCAGGATAAGCTGGAGGAGGCTGGTATGAGAACACACAGAGTCCAGACATCTGGAGCCTGCTCACTGGCAGGATGGCATGAGTACTGGAGTGTGCAGAATCTGTATCAGGAAGGCGACAGTGAGGTGGTTACCAAGGTGGTACCAAGGCTTTGAGCTTGCAAGGGACTGTACACTCTGTGTGTACAACTGGGGCAAAGTGTCACTGTGGGTCCTCAAAGATGCCCCTCTGGCAGCCATGTAGTAGGAGCAATAAGAAATAAGATTGAAGACCCCAACCAGAGGAGAAGCCCACCCCTCACGTAGTGTCCTTTACTGTTTATTGACAAAGCCTAAAAAGTACTCACTGCAAAGGACAAATCTGGGAAAAAAATCTGAATGAATCACTCACCAGTGTTATACACTTCTTGTTCCTATATATTTATGAAATAGCTTTACATCACTAGTATTGCTCAGGTGTTTTTTTTTTTTTTTTTAAGTGTTTTAATTGTGTACTTATATGTGCCAGAAAAGCTTTTCTTTTCTGATCAATAGAAAAATGTTCTAAAACCCAGCAATTGCTTTCATCTTTATGGGGTGATTTTAAAAATTATTATTATTATATGCTTCCATTTCTAGGATGATTATCATTAAGAAGATTCACGGTAATTAGTGAAAACCATACCATAGTTTATTTACTGAAAGATATCATTAATATTACTCTATTTATATCTACTTTTGTGAATAAAACAAATGCTTTAAAACATTTGTCAATTTGATGATATAGATGAGTCTCAGTAACTAGGTTAGGAAACATTGTGCAGTCTTCGAAAACTGGTGACTTCTCTATAGTCACAACAAATGGCCTGTTCTCTGTCCTCATTCTCTTTGATTCTTTGAAATTCTTAATTCTGTCAGTCAGCCCCATGTTCTTGTTTATTCTCAGGTGCTCTGGTGGCCCTGGTTGTCTTCTCTCTCTGCTACATTATACCCTCTGTTGGCTCCTCTTTCCACATTGACCTAGATGTATACTAGATAGTACTTGTTCTCTTCCTTCTCTATAACCATAGGGTTAAAATGCATCTTGCTGGTCATGAATTCCAAATTCCTGACCCTAGATCACCTTTCCCCAAAGATTTACATGAACATCTAGTGAAACACTCATATCCATATATTACTGGACTAAAAGTCAGAAAACTTAGGTTTAAATCTCAGATTTATTCACTCCTCATGTGAGCTTGAGAGTGTCACTTGGCCTCTCTGAACCTCAGTTTTCAAATCTATAAAATGGGAACACTGATCCTGCCTTTTGGGCAAGGTTGCATGAATCATACACACGAAAGCATTTTATAAAAGAGTAACTCCTGTTTATCAAAATCTTAGAAAATGCATTTAGTATTTAACTTGAACCTAAAATCAAACTTGTAAGGTATATATTATCATGTTTATTTTACAAAATGAGAAAAATTGGGGCTTAGAGTTTTTAAATATCTTCCTTAAGGCTGTCAAGCTAGGACCACAGTAGTGATTAAAACTCTTTCTTTCAATTCAAAAGCTAACCTCAAAGCACCAGTCAGGGTTCTTGGTTGCAGGTGACAGAAATTGACTCTGGCAATTGTAACAGGGCAGCAGATGACAAACAGTGATGGTTTACAGTATTGGCACAGAGCCTGAGGACAACACTTGGAAAATTAGCTGGAACAATTAGCTCCAGAGAACCAGAAAAAGTATATAAACCCATCTTTTAGTCTTAACAATTGGGAGGGAAACTGTAAAACTGTTGTCTTGACAGGGCATCCCTGCAGTTTCCATGAAAAGTTACTTTGTGTCACTTGTCCAAGTTTCAAAATCTCAGGTGAGTATCAGATTGGCAGAGCCTGGGACATGTGGATAGGCCCTGGCCATGAGGGATGGGAGAGATATGTCCAACAATTCCACTTCATAATAAGAGACAGGGCACTGTGAATGGTCAGGCGGGGACTCAGTCTCTTGCACACACCTCTCCCTGACCAGCACACCCATACATGCACACATGTACACATACACACCCCTTTGCCTTTCTGCCCTCCTCAGATGGTGAAGTGTGTTCTCTCTTGTCCAGGGCTAATCCTTTCATCTGCTTCCTGAAGCAGGTATCTTCCCACTATCTCCATCTCTCCTGTAATTTCAACCTCTCCCACCTTACCTGTTGTTTCCTCTCCATGTACAAAAGTGGGCAAGTCTCCCCTTTGCTGCTGGAGAGACTCACACCACTCATTCAACACTCACCATAAATGCATAATAAACAACCTCAAATGGGCTTCAGTGCCTCCCGGAAATTGTACTATATTTCTCTTCCACTCACCAGATAGGCTATTTCAAAGTTCCACACTCATCACAGCCCTGAAGAAAAGGATCTTTTCCCTCCCTGGGATGGAGAGAAAAACCTATCTCACATGCCTCAGAAAAAAAGGGCTAATGATTTCCCATGCCTCAGCCACAGGGACTCAGCCAGTTGCAGTCAAGTCAGTCCTAACTCATGGCAACTCCATATGTGTCAGAGTAGAACTGTGCTCCACAGGGTTTTCAATGGCCGATTTTTGGAAGTAGATGGCCAGGCTTTTCTTCTGAGGCACTTCTGAGTGGCCTTGAACCTCCAACCTTTCAGTTAGTAGTGAATGCTGTAACTGTTTGCACCACCCAAGGATGCTCCCTACCGTGAAGTGTGGTAGCAAAATGGAGTTTGGACCCTGCAGGATGGCAGAGGAGACCAGAGCAAAGAGGGAAAGAGACTTTCAAGTGACTGTCCTAAACTGCCTCCAGACAGACTGAAAATGCAAAGAAATGTTTGCATTTTCTTTTGGACTAAGACCATGTTCAAGGTTGCTAGGAGTAAAATTCAGTTCTTTCAGGTAATGTTTTAGAACTATAAATAGGCCTTGGGTGCAAACCAGCACAGCTATATAAAGACACAATTTTTACGAAGGAGACATCATCACATGTCAAATGAAGAAAGGAGCATAGTGAGAAGGTGGTGCTAGAATAATTAATTTAAAACTTAGACAAATGAAAACTATTTAGGCTCTTACCTGAAATCATAACAAAAGGTCAAATTTCAAGAAGTATAAATAAAAAGAATAAAAAATAAAATGTAACTGGATAAGGATATTGCAGGAGAGTGGGACATATTTGACCACATGAAGTTCTAAGTTCTATAAGTAAAAATAAAATTAGATTTGGAAAAATATTTTACAGCAAATAAGACAGTTCAAGAGCCAGTATATTTATTATCAAAATTGCTCATGTAAATTGGTGTGAACATTATGCTGAGAGCACAATAGCTTAATTGGTAAAGGACATAAGCAGAAGAGATGACCATTAATGAACAAATACATTCAGAACCAAAAGGGAAACCTTCACTGAAAAGGGTGATATTTGAGCTTGACCTTAAAAAATGGAGGGGAAACTATCAACATCCAATGAGTTTCTAACCATTATCTAGAGTATGTTTTTTAAAGAAAAATCCTTGATATTTTGTCAAAAATGAGCAAAGATGAAATGGTAAATTGTAATATATAAAATCTGGAGCCCTGGGTAGTACAAACAATTAAATTCTCAGCTACTACCTGCAAAGTTGGTAATTTTAATCAATCCAGAGGCACCTTGAAAGAAAGGTCTAGTAATCTACTCCTGAAAGATCACAGCCATGGAAATTCTACAGAATGTAGTTCTACTCTGAAACATGTGCAGTCACCATAAGTCAGAATCAACTCAGCAACTGGTAAAAGTATAATTTTATATCTATAAAATAAATATAGCCAACAAACTAATTTGAGCCTTGTTCAAAAGAAAAGAGAGCTAGATATGATCCAGAAGTTGTCTGTATTGCTTTGATAGGGTTTTGTGGTAAACTAATCCGGGGGCTCTGGTGGTGTAGTGCATAAGGTGTGTTTGACTGCTTCAAACCCACCAGCCACTCCTCAGAAGGAATACTGGGCAATCTGTTTCCATAGAGACACCACCTCAGAAACCCAAGGAAGGGTAGCTATGAGTCAGATCTGACTCGATGGCAGTGAGTTTGGTTTTTTGGTAATAGATGTGTAGTAGTACCTCGTTGAGGAGCTCTGGTGGTGCAGTGCCTAAGGCACTTGACTGCTAACCAGAAGGCTGGTGGTTCAAACCCACCAGCCACTCCTCAGAAGGAGGATGGGGCAATCTACTTCCGTAGTGATACTGCCTCGGAAACCCAAGGAGGGGTCTCTAGGAGTCCGGTCCGACTTGATGGCACATAACAACAACAACTGTACCTCATTGTAGTTTAATTTGCATTCTAATGGAGCTCTAGTGGCATAGTGCCTAAGGCATTTGACTGCTAACCAGGAGGATGGTGGTTCAAACCAACCAGCCACTCTTTGGAAGGAAGACTGGGCAATCTACTTCCATAGGGATACCACCTCAGAAGCCCAAGGAGGGGTTGCTATGAGTCAGGATTGACTTGATGGCAATAAGTTTGGGCTTTTTTTGGAATCTGAGGGCAGAGGAGCTCTGGTAGTACAATGGTTAAAGCATTCAGCTGCTAACCATAAGGTCAGTGGTTCACACCCACCAGCCATTCTATGGGAGAAAGATGAGATAATCTGCTTCCATAAAGATTTAAGCCTTGGAAACTCTATGGGGCAGTCCTACTTTGTCCTGTAGGATCAATATGAGTTGGAATTGATTCAATGGCATTAGGATTTTTTGTTTGTTTGTTTTCAATCTGAAGGCAAGAAGTGACAAATAGGTTAGATGCATTGAATGACCACTCACTGTTGCTGTGGCATTTGTGCTGATGTAAGCCCTGGGACTGCAGCTGCCTCACATAGCCAATTACACAGCTCCCATACCCATTCCCTTCTAGTACTCCCTTAGGAGCTGTAGAAGTGGGGAAACAAAATCTACACTTCCCAGATTTCCCTGCAATTAAAATGCTGTACATGAAATAGGTTCTATCAATTATGTAGATGAATGCTAATCTTTGTCTATTGCCACTTACTACCTATGTGACCATGATTTGTTTAATCTCCCTTTACTTCACTTTCCTCATCTATAAAATGAGAATAATAACAGCACCAAACTCTTGAGATTGTTATGAGAACTAAATGAATGCATTCATGTAAATTGCTTACCCTGGAAAGTAGTTGGTATCAGTAGGTATTGCTGTTGTTGTTAGGTGCTGTCAAGTGGGTTCTGACTCATGCCAACACCATGTGTAACAGAACAAAACATAGCCCAGTCCTGTGCCATCCTCACAATCATTGCTATCCTTCAGTCCATTCTTGTAGCCACTGTGTGGATCCACCTCATTGAGGGTCTTACTCTTTTTCGCTGATCCTCTACTTTACCAGGCATGATATCCTTCTCCAGGGACTGGTCCCTCCTGACAACAAGATCAAAGTACAAGATCAAAATCTGGTCATTCTCACTTCTAAAGAGCATTCCAGCTGTATTTCCTCCAAGACATATTTGCTTCTTTTTCTGGCAGTGCATGGTACATTCAATATTCTTCACCAAATCCACAATTCAAATGCATCAATTCTTCTTCCATCTTCTTTATTCACATGCTCATATGAGGCTATTGAAAATGTTTTGGTTTGGGTCAGGTGTACCTTAGTCTTCAAAGAGACATCTTTGCTCCTAAACACTTTGAAGAGGTCTTCTGCAACAGATTTGCCCAATGCAATATGTTGTTTCATTTCCTGTCTGCTGCTTCCATGGACATTGATTGTGGATCCAAGCAAAATTACATCCTTAACAACTTCAGTCTTTTCTGCATTTATTGTGATGTTGCTTATTAGTCCAGTTGTTAGATTTTTGTTTTCTTTATGTTGAGATGTAATCCATACTAAAGGCTGTGTAGTCTGATCTTCATTAGTAAATGCTTTAAGTCTTTACTTTCAGCAAGCAGGGTTGTATCATGTGCATATCACAGGCTGTTAATGAGTCTTCCTCCAATCCTGATGCCATGTTCTTCATATAGTCCAGCTTCTCAGATTATTTGCTCAGAATACAGATAGAATCCACCACTTGGCTGTCAATTTGTTGTACTGTGGTGACTTGCTTGTTTCTGTGAGGTTAGAAACTATGCCACTGGTACTTCAAATACAGCAGGGTCAACCACAGTGGACAGGTTTCAGCAGAGCTTCCAGAATAACACAGACTAAGAAGAAGGAAGGGGCCACCCACTTCTCAAAGTATTGGCCAGTGAAAACTTTATGAATAGCAGTAAAATACTATCTAATATAGTACCAGAAGACTTTATGAATAACCCTGAAATTTTGTCCACTATAGTGCAGGAAGATGAGCCCCTTAGGTGGGAAGACACTCAAAATAGGACTGGGGAAGAGCTGCCTCCTCAGAGTAGAGCTGACCTTAATGATGTGGATGGAGTAAAGCTTTGGGGAACTCCATTTGCTGATGTGGCATGACTCAAAATGAGAAGAAACAGCCATTAATAATCAGAACATGGAATGTGCAAAGTATGAATTTAGCAAAACTGGAAGATGTCAAAAATGAAATGGAATGCATAAAGATCTACATCCTAGGTGTTAGTGAGCTGAAATGGACTGGTTTGGGCCGTTTTGAATGAGACAACCATATGATCTACAACCATGTTTTGGTTACCTAGTGCTGCTCTGACAGAATTATACCACAAATGGGATGGCTTGAAAAAACAGGAATTTTTTCTCTTACAGTTTGGAGTCTTTAAGTCCAAGTTCAAAGTGTCAGGTTCTAGGAGCTTGGGCTTCTGCTCTACCTCCTGCTCTTGGCCCACAGGAGCTAGAGGCTTTTCTTCACTCAGACAGCTGCTGGCTGCTGAGACTGACAAGCCCAAAGTTGACAAGTAAAAAAGGCACAGTCCCAATGTTACCAAACCACATGGCAGGCCATTAATTCAAATCCATTGAAAGTCCCAAAGTCGGCAGAGAATGGCAGGCTCCTGAACAACAACACAGCTAAATGCAGGGTTCAAGTGTGCCATAAGCTAGAGACCATTCCCAAATCTGCTTATTATATACAGGAAGCAGACCACATCCCTAAGGCAGCTACTCAGCTGCTCCAATACATTCCACCATGGAGTTAATTACCAATCTTACTATGGGGGATAACTACAATCAGCTGTCCACCCACTCAACCAGGCCTAGCCAAGTTGACACACAAATTTAACCACCACAAACCATATGATATTTTGGGGTTGAAATGAGGTGGTCTTGCAGCCGTCCCTTAGATTCAAGTTAAATAATACCAATTCTGTAGTCTATCCCCAAAGAGGTTGCTATTTCATTTGATTGGATTCAGTTATCTGTTTACTACTTCATTCTGTTCTGAATCACTGTTATGTGCTTCCTATCTGTGAGTGCCACAAATTCTTCAGGATTAAAATGACATCTGTTAGAATCCCTTTGTGGTTCTACCAAAAGGGAAGAACAAGTTCTGCATTTCTCAAACTGAAGGAACTGAAGAAAAAATTCAAGCCTCAAGTGGCAACATTGAAATGTACTATGGGCAAAATATTGAATGATGCAGGAAACATCTAAAGAAGATGAAAGGAATACACAGAGTCACTGTACCAAAATGAATTGGTTGATGTTCATTCACTTCAGGAGGTAGCATATGTTCAAGTACCAATGGTATTGAAGGAAGAAATCAAAGCTTCATTGAAGGAACTGGCAAAGAACAAAGCTCCAAGAATTGACAGAATACCCATTTAGATGTTTCAAACAGATGCTGCACTGGAGGCACTCACTAGTCTATGCCAAGAAATTCAGAAGACAGCTACCTGGCCAATTGACTAGAAGAGATCCATACTTGTACCCATTCCAAAGAAAGATGACCCCACAGAATGTGGAAATTATTGAACAATATCATTAACATCACACACAAGTAAAATCTTGCTAAAGATAGTTCAAAAATGGTTGCAACAGTACATTGACAGATAACTTCCAGAAATGTAAGCTGGATTCAGAAGAGGACATGAAATGAGGGATACCATTGCTGATGTCAGATGAATCTTGGCTCAAAGCAAAGAATACCAGAAAGATGTTTACTTATGTTTTATTAACTATGCAAAGGCATTCTATTGTGTACATCATAACAAATTATGGATAACATTGAGAAGAATGGGAATTCCAGAATACTCAGTTGTACTCATGAGGAATCTGTACATAGACCATGAGGCTGTCATTCAAACAGACCAAGGGCATACTGCATGCTTTAAAATCAGCAAAGAAGTGTGTCAGGGTTCCATCCTTTCACCATACTTATTAAATCTGTTAAAAAAAAAAAAAAACTGTAGGCTGAGCAAATAATCTGAGAAGCTGGACTATATGATGAAGAACATGGTATCAGGATTGGAGGAAGACTCATTAACAACTTGCAATATGCAGATGACACAACTTTGCTTGCTGAAAGTGAGGATGACTTGAAACATTTACTGATGAAGATTAAATCCTACAGTCTGCAGTATTGATTACATCTCAACATAAAGAAAATGAAAATCCTCACAACTGGACCAACAAGCAGCATCATGATAAACAGAGAAAATATTGAAGTTGTCAAAGATTTCATATTACTTGGTTCCACAATCAACACCAATGGAAGCAGCAGTCAAGACATTAGACAAAGTATTGCACTGGACAAATCTGATGCAAAAGACCTCTTTCAAGTGCTGAAGAGCAAAGATATTTCCTTGAAAACTAAGGTCCACCTAACCGAAGCCATGGTATTTTCAACTACCTCATATCCATGTGAGAGCTGAACAATGAATAAGGAAGACTGAAGAAGAGTAGATGCTTTTGAGTTGTGGTGTTGGCAAAGAATACTGAAAGTACCATGGACTGCCAAAAGAATGAACAAATCTTTCCTGGAAAAAATGCAGCCAGAATGCTCTTTGGAAGCAAGAATGGCCTGACTTTATCTCACCTACTTTGGTCATGTTGTCAAAAGAGACCATTCTCTGGAGAAGGATATCATGCTTGGTAAAGTGGAGAGTCAATGAAAAAGGGGAAGGCCCTCGACAAGATGGATTGACACAGCGGTTGCAACGATGGGCTCAGATACAGCAAGGATTGTGAGACTGGCACGAGACTGGGCAGTGTTTCATTTTATTTTACATAGGATTGCTATGGGTTGGAGACAACTCAATGGCACCTAACAACAACAACAACAGACAGAATAAATATGGTGAAACGATACAACCTTGACACACATACTTCCTGATTTTAAACCATATAGTAACCCCTTGTTCTGTTTGAATGACTGTCTCTTGGTATATGTACAGGTTCCTCATGAGCACAATTAAGTGTTTTGGGATTCTCAATGTTTGCAATGTTATCCATAATTTGTTAAGACCCACACAGTTGAATGCCTTTGCATTGTCAACAAAACAGGTTAACATCTTTCTGGTATTCTTTGCTTTCAGCCAAGATCCATCTGACATCAGCAATGATATCTCTCATTCATGTCTTCTTCTGAATTCAGCTTGAATTTCTAGCAATTCCTTGTCAATATACTGCTGAGAGAGTTTTTTAATTGTCTTTGGCAAAATTTTACTTGTATGTGATATTATTGACATTGTTTGATAATTTCCACATTCTGTTGGATCCCCTTTCTTTGCAATGGGCACAAATAAGGTTCACTTCCTTTTGGTTGGCAAGGTAGTTGTCTTCTAACTTTCTTGGCACCAACAAGTGAGCACTTTCAGTGCTGCATCCATATGTTGAAACATCTCAATGGGTATTCTGTCAATTCCTGTAGCCTTGTTTTTCACCAGTTCCTTCAGTGCAGCTTGGACTTCTTACTTTAAACCATCAGTTCTTGGTCATATGCTACCTCTTGAAATGGTTGAACATCAACCAACTTTTTTTAATACAGGACTTTGTATATTATTCTCCTCTTCTTTTGATGCTTCCTACATTGTTCAATATTTTGCCCATAGAAACCTACAATATTGCAACTCAAGGCTTGTAATTTTTCTTCAGTTCTTTCAGCTTGAGAAATGCTGAGTGTATTCTTCCCTTTGGATTTTCCAATTCTAGGTCTTTGTACATTTCATTATAATACTTTACTTTGTCTTCTTAAGCTGTCCTTTCATCATCAAAAAAAAAAAAAAATTTCAAGATTCAAGCTTGAAGTACAATGCTCTCAGAGATAAGATAATATGCATGCATCTAGAAGGAAGACCAGTTAATACTACTATTATTCAAATTTGCACACTAATCTCTAATGCCAAAGATAAAGAAACTGAAGATTTTTATCTGAAATTGACTAAACATGCAATTAAGGTGGATTAATCATTACTGGGGACTGGAATGCAAAAGTTGGGAACAAAAAAGAAGCATTGGTAGTTGAAAAATATGGTCTTGATGGGAGAAATAATGCTGGAGACCATGTGATAGAATTTTGCAAGACCAATGACTTATTCACCGCAAATTCCTTTTTTAAGCAACATAAATGGTGACTATATATGTGGAAATCACCAGATGGAGTACACAGAAATCAAGTTGACTACATCTGTGGAAAGAGGTGATGAAAAAGCTCAGTATCCATCAGAACAAGGCAAGGAGCTGACTGTGGAACAGACTATATCAATTGTTCTTATGCAAGTTGAAGTTGAAGCTGAAGAAAATGAAAACAAGTCCATGAGAGCCAAAATACGACCTTGAATGTATCCCACCAGAATTTAGAGACCATGTGAAGAATAGATTTGATGCACTGAACACCAATGACCCAAGGACCAGATAAACTGTGAGATAACATCAAGGACATCATACATGAAGAAAGCCAAAGGTCATTTAAAGACAGGAAAGGAAAAAAAACAAAAGACCAAAATGGATGTCAGAAGAGACTATGAAACTTGCTCTTGAAAGGAGAGTAGCTAAAACAAATGGAAGAACAATAAAGTAAAAGAACTGAGCAGAAGATTTCAAAGGGCAGTTTGAGAAGATTCCATGACTCATATTTAGTAAATAAATTTTATTTCTTAGGGTACTTTGGGTTACAAAGTATAGAAATCCAAGCAAAGTAACAGGATGAAAGACAGAATTCATTATAAAATACAAGGCTATTTCATAGACCCCAAGTACAGAATGTACACTGTGGTTCACAACATTCTGGAACCGGGAAACAGAAAACTATTGGGAGCCAGTGCAGCTGCTCTCTCTCTCTCTCTTCGGTGCTTACAGCCCCTTATCTACCTTTGCTTTGCTCTGCACATTGCCTTCATTCTCTCTGTAGATGGACTCCGCAGCCTTTATAGACACGTGGCATGGGATGTGGGGTGGCTGCCTCAGAACCCCCAGCTGAATACCAGCAGACACTTTCCAGACTCTCTAAGTCTCAATTTCAAATTCCCAAGAAAGAGTATCCAAACTTAGATTAGGTTGCCATCCCTGGCCTATCAACTGTATCCAGGAAGAGTTAGATGTCACGCAGTACAAAATTACTTCAGAAAATCAACCCTGTGGATGGGTGGGAGGAGCAATTCTTTGAGGTAAGAAGGGTGAGTAAACCCACCTTAATGTATTGTGAAAATATCCCAGGGAACAAAGACATGATAACTTTAATGTGAAATTAATATAATTCTTAAACTGCCTATAGATAGGAATATCATAACCTTCACATTTAAAAAATTGATGCTCTTTACATATGACTACTTATTCTCATATAGCAACTCAAAATAGCTCATATTAGCTCAGTGGCTTTAGTATTTCCCTTATCCAAGCAATATGATATGGCCATTCTGAGAATAGTTATTAAAGTAACTAGAAAGTTAATTAATGAGATAAATAAAAATAGAATTCTAGATGTTCCTGGGTGACTAAATCATGCTCAGATGCAAATTAAGTAATATAAAAGGGGTATACATTTATTCAGGCCACCAGGGCACCATTTATGGAATTATTATTCTGGTAAACGAGGGTAAATGGGACCCTACTGACTGAAAGATTTGAAGTTGCTTCCAGAAGCTCTAATTTGCACCTAGGGAGTACAAAGAAGAACCTGGATGAAATAAATATCTGGATAAATAATGCAAAAGCAGAGTCTGGGCCAACATGGAAGCCATATTTGAGACATGAGGTACTGATGGTATTTTAAGTGTATTTTACAGGAAGGTAGCCGTAGCAAATTGATTGGTACAGGGCTCTGGCACAATGCCTAGAACATGTACCATAGAAGAAACAAGTACTTTACAGATACATGTCTGAGTATGAGCTTGGGACTAAGGCCCAAACATGGCAACTATGGGGTTTAGGCAAGGGGAGTAGCATTTGTTCTCATTTGGTGCCTGGTCTCCCTGCTTTTCATAACCTGTTCTCATTTCTCATCTAAAGCATGATCCCTACAATGTGTCAATATATATTGTTAATGCAAATATTTTATGTCCTCATGGGTGACTTTTGTGTACAGAGAGGAGGTTATTTTCATTTTTAAAATTAGTGTTAAAATTCTTCAAAATCTTAGTTATTTTTAAGCTTTTAAGAAGTCACAGTTTCAAAAATTTATGATTCTTTTATGAATCTGGAAAATTTTAACATTTACTTTTAAAGATGACTTTTAATTTAACTAAATACATTCCCTTAAGTATTTCAAACTACTGGATTTATATATTTAACATATTTAGTTGTTTTCCTTTCAAGTCCTGCTTAAAGAAACAAAACCTTCCTATGCTCTCAGTAAGTTAAATCTATCATTTAAACTTACAAACACTTCAACTCAAAAGCACAAGCTAAAATGCTAAAATAATCATTCAATTATATATTTACTTGGGAATTACAAAGCTAAAATATTACCCTATGAGACCAAATTCTCTTAAACATCACTTCAATGTCAGGTATGTACGGTTTCTTTAACCTGAAAATATTTATGCATATGTGTAGTTACCCTAAACACTTATATACTTAATGTCTTCTGAGATTCAAAGGTTCTTAACTACCCAAGGACAAAGATTTTGTCATTCCTAGAGAGGTACATAGGAGCTCTGGCAGCATAGTGCCTAAAACACTTGACTGTTCACCAGAAGGCTGGAGGTTCAACCCACCAGCCACTCCTCGGAAGGAAGGTTGGGCAATCCTATTTCCGTAGTGATACTGCCTCGGAAACCCCAGGAGGGGTTGCTATGAGTCAGGGCCGACTCGACGGCAAACAACAACAACAGAGAGGTACATGGGAGATACAGACAACAAATATGAACCCTTTTGCACATAAAGTACTGCGTGTCAGTGAAGGCAAACATGGGTATATGGATGGATAGATGGGTGGACAGGCTGAACGATTAGATATGTCTATGAAGCTGGGAGTGTACCCAAGACCACGTATAGGGTTGGCAAACAATGGTCCTATAAGTGTATTTGTATGATCTGAACTCCCAGGTGTATAGTAGAGCTGACAAGGCACAAGGTTGTAGTCATTTCTTGGTCACAGCCAGCTATCCAGAGGGACCAAGTAGTTGAACCTGTGGGCTTGGGACCATAGTCACAGGGGCCATCAAGCTCAATTGGCATAGCATACTACATAAAACATTGTTCCACCTCCTACTTTGGTGAGTAGCCACTGGGATCTTAAAAGCTTGCAAGCAGCTATCTAGATGCAATGATGGGTCTCTCCTCATTCAGAGCAAAGAAGAATGAAGGAAACCAAAGATTCACGGAAAGAATTAGCCCTAGTGACTGGTACACCATGCGACCCACAGCCTATATGACTATGAAACCAGAAGAACTAGATGGTGCCCGGCTACCACTGTCAACCACTCAGAGGGGATCTATGTAGGAAATTCTGGATAGAGAGGGAGAACAATGTGGAACAAAACTCAAAATCATTTGGAAAAAAACAAAAGGGGGGGGGGACCAGGTTTGCTGGTCTGATGGATGGAGCCTGGTGGAACCACTGAGACTATGGGCCCTAGCTGCCCTTCAGGTAGGAATTGAACCCACACCTGTGGCTTCCAGCCAAGCAAAACACAGGCATAGGAGTTGAACATTTACCTGATGTAGATACACTCCTTGGAGAGAACAATCATGGGAGAAAGAAGGGCTGTTTATGCACAGGGAGACAGCTCAAGGGGCAGGGGTGCATGGATTGATGAACCCAGGGAAGAGGTGACTATTGGGAGGAAGTGGGAGGGGAGCTATTGCAGTGTGGTGAATTGTGGTCAATGTCATGAGACAAAGTGTATGTGAACTGCTGCATGGAAAGTGAATTTGCTCTGTAAAATTTCACCCAAATCACAATAATAAAAAAATTTTAAAAAAAGGAGAAAAATAAAAAAAAGAAATTAAACTAGATCCCTGCTTTATACATAGAATACTTAAATAAATTTTACCTGCATTAAAGATCAAAATGTACTGAAAATGAAAAGGAAAATCTTTATTGTATAAAATAAAATATAATGCAAACTGAAAAGTTTCAAACTGGAGGCACTCATGTCAGACATAAGAATGATGGGTCCAACATGCATTCCCAGGAAGCAAAAGATCAGGACGCAAACCTTTTGTTCATGGAAAGAACATTTCAAGATGTAAACAATTTGTTCTCAGGGAAAAATGTGTTTGTGACTGCAATTGTGTATAACCACACCTTCTGGTGCCACTCAGGTGGTAACTCACTTCCTTCTAGCCAAGTGGCTAACCTTTGCATTTCAAAGGACTTCAAGCTGAAACTGATCTTATCTATAATCAATCATTAACCCCCAACCTTTCCTTTATTCTCTAAGTATGTAGAATCCTCTCTCCACTGATTGGTGGAGTGCTTTGTATTTTTACTTTGCACTACTCAGATCAAGCTGTATTATTCCTCAATAAAACTTCATTTCTTTTCCTTTTAAAAGAGGGGGAAAAAAAAAAAAAAAAAAAAAAAAGATTTTGTCGTTCCACACTGTTTGGAGATTGATTTCTGATGGTTGAGAGGTTTCAAGCTTGTGTGGCAACCAGAGGTTTCAGCCAGGACTGGACTGCAAACAACCAGAGCAGCTTCTCTCACAACCCTGACCTAGGTTGAGTCGCCTTTTATCTACTCAGGGTTTTCTGCCATGACTTAAAGAGGGGTGGTGGTCACTTACAGGACCAACTTATCCATTAGGCAAAAGACCATGATACTTTTCTGTTGTTGTTTATTTTGTTGCATTGATTTCAACTCTGGGTGACCTGATGATGTTCAGAGGCACAGAAAGTTGCCTTGTCCTGCACCATCTTCATGATTACTGATCTGTTTGTCCTTTATTGTGGCTACTGTGTCAATCCATCTCACTGAGGGTTCTCCTCATTTTGACTGACCCTCGATTTTATAACCACGATGTCCTTTTCTAGCTACTGGTCTTTCCTGATGACAAGTCCAAAGTAATTAGAGTAAAGTCTTGCCATCCTTGTTTCTAAAGAGCATTCTGGTTGTATTTTGTCTAAGACTGATTTGTACATTCCTCTGGTATAGTCAATACTCTTCACCAGCACCACAGTTCATATGACTCAACTTATCTTCTGTCTTCCTTTTTCATTGTCCAGCTTTTGCACACATATGAAGTGACTGAAAAGACCATGGCTTGAGGCAGGCATACTTAGTCATCAAAGTGACATCAATCCTGTTTAACACTTTAAAGAGATCTTTTGCAACAGACTTGCTCAATCCAATATGTTGTTTGATTTCCTAACTGCTGTGTCCATGGGCATTGATTGTTGATCCAAGAAAAATGAAATTGTTGATAATTTCAATTTCATCTCCATTTTTTTTATCATGTTATTTATCAGCCTAATTGCGGCAATCTTTGTTTTCTTCACTTTCATTTAATCCATACTTAAGGCTGCAGCCTTTGACCTTCATCAGTAAGTGCTTCAAGTCCTCTTCAGGATTTGAACAAACAAAGGTCTATCATCTATATATCACAGGTTGTTAATGGGTCTTCCTTCAATTTTGGTGACTTGTTCTTCTTCATATTGCCTGGCTTCTTGGGTTATTTGCTTAGCATAAAGATTGAATAAATAAGGCAAAAGGATACAACCTTGTCACACACCTTTTTCAGTTTTGAACCATATATTATCCCTTTTGGAAGCAAGACTGGGCAATCTACTTCTGTAAAGATTTACTGCCTTGGAAACCCAATGGGGGGTCACTATGCATTGGAATCAACTTGATGGCAGTGGGTTTGGTTTTTGATTATTCCTTTGTGCGTGACTGCCTCTTGGTCCATGTGAGCACTATTACGTGTCCTGGAATTCCCGTTCTTCACAATGTTATCTATAAATTTGTTATGATCCACACAGTCTAATGTTTTTGTGTAATTATAAAACACCAGTAAGCATCTTTCTGGTATTCTCTGCTTTTGGCCAAGATCCATCTGATGGCCAAGTGATCTGCCTTAAAGAAGACTTCAGGGAATATTTTTGGTTTAAGACAGATTCCATGTCTTTTCTGAATGCAGTTTGAACTCTTTCGATGAACATCTACAGTTGCTTTTGAATTATCTTCAGCAGAATTTTCCTAGCATATGGTATTAATGATATTGTTTTGTAATTTTTACATTCCATTTGATCATTTTTCTTTGGAATGGGTACAAATATGCATTCTTTCAGTTGGTGGCCAGGCTGGCCAAATTTCTTGACATAGAAAATTAAGCATTTCTAGCATTGCATACATATATTGAAGCAATTCAGTTGGCATTCTATCAATTCCTGGAACCCTGTTTTTCACCATTGCTTTCAGTGCAGCTTGACCTTCTTCCTTCAGTACCATCAGTTCATGATCATATGCCACCTCCTAAAATGATGGTGCGTCGACAAATTCTTTTTTGTATAGTAACTCTGTATATTCCCTCCTTCTTTGATGCCTCCTGCATTGCTGTTTTTTAACCTATAAAATCTTTCAGTTTTGCAACTCTTCACTATCATTCTTTCAAGAGTATACAGTACCGTTTTCCAGAGGCTACTTGATATGTAATGTCATAATAGAATATCTTCCGATGGTCTGAAAATCCACTGTCTTTGATTAAGCAAAACATTAAGGGGACTTACATAAATATAAAATAATGCCACCCTTCTCAATAATATTAAGTTTTGGAAAATATAGTTATTTTCCAGAAGAATGTGTTATTTATATTAATATGAAATTTTTTATTGTTATTTTAAAGTGGATTAGTAAATAAATATATTTTTTAATTTCTCAATTTAAATATTAGGCTGTCAAATGTAGATATATATAACTGACATTTTCAAAAGTTATCTGGATACCCAATAACTTTTAATAGAATTAAGTCATCTTGAAACCAAAAACTTTGAGAACAGCTGCTCCAAGGTTTTATTCTGCCACACATCTAATATAATGGAAACCTCTGCAGCCACTGAACTAGAACATGATAACATGTTTTTCAAATGAAAAAATACTCTCCAGCAACTAATAAAAACTAGATTTCTACTTCATACTTCTCATGCAAATTCCATATGGATTAAAAAAAAAAAAACTCACTTCTATCAAGTGGATTTGACTCATAGCAACCCCCTTTGTGTTTCTGAGGTGGTAAATCTTTACACAAGTAGATTGCCTAGTTTTCCTTCCAAAGGGTGGCTGGTGGGTTTGAACTGCCATGCACCCTTCTGGTTAGGAGTCAAAAGCCATAGGCACTATGCCAAAAGCTCCCCATATGGATTAGAAACCTAAATATAAAAATCAGAACTATGATAGCATTAGAAGAATAAATGCCAGTTGCTGTCATGTCAGTTCAAACTCATGGAGACCCCATGTGTTTCAGAGTAGAACTGTGTTCCACAGGATTATCTTTTCTTTTTTAAATTTTGTTTTGTTTGTGTAGTCAAAAAATATGTATACAGTAGAACCTACAGTAATTCAACTGTTTCTCCATGTACAATTCAGTGATGTTGAATATGTTCTTTGAGTTGTGCTATGATTCTCATCTTCCTTTTCTAAATTGTCCCTCCCCTATTAAGATAAACTCCCTGTCCCCTAAAGTTCCTATTTTATGTTTCTTACGTTTTGAGTTCTGGTGGCAAAATGGATAAGGTATCTGGCTGCTACCCAGAAGATCAGCAGTTCAAACCCACCAGCTGCTCTGTGGAAGGAAGATGGGGCAAGCTACTTCTGTAAAGATTTCCAGCCTTGGAAACCTAACAGGCGTCGCTATGAGTTGGAATCAACTGGACGGCAGTGAGTTTGGTTTTTGGTTTTTGTTTTGAGTTGCTGTTGCCACTTGAATCCCATACAGCTAGTTCTTAAAAGAGCATAATGATCAGGGCAGACATTTTTACAAGTTAAGCTAAACTACTGTTTGGTTTTAAGAAGACCTCAGGGGATATTTTTGGTTTAAGTTTTAAAGATTATTTCAGAACAATATTTTCAGAGGTTCATCTAGCCCTATGACTCCAGGAAGTCTAGAATCCATGAGAATTTGAATTCTGTTCCTTATTTTCCTCCTTTTGGTCAGGATTCTTCTATAGTATCTTTGATCAAAATGCTCAGTAATAGTAGCTGGCACCGTCTAATTCTTCTGGTCTCATGGCCAAGAAGGCAGGTATCCATGGAGGCAACAGGCCACACATTACATATTCTCCTCCTAGTCTTGACTTTTCTTTTCCCTTTGTTGTTCCAGGAGAATACAGACCAATTTTTGTCCCTTGGATGGCTCCTCAGAAGCTTTTAAGACAAATGACTGTGATTTTATGGAAGTAAATCCATAGGTCTTTCTCTAGGTGGATTTGAATCTCCAACCTTTTGGTTAGTAGCCAAAGGCTTAGCCGTTTGCACCACATAAAGACTCCAGAAGAATGTATAGCATGTGCTTATTTACAAATTTGGTATAGGAAAGGTGGAAATAAAAAATAAAAACCACGAGGGAAAAGACTAGTAAATTTGGCTACATCAAAATACAAAACTTCATGGCAAATTTTACAAATTAAACAAATTAAAAACAAATCACAGAGTAGGAGAAAATGCTTAAAATATAGAAAACAGACAAAGGTGAATAGCTAAAATGCATAAGAAATTGATTCATAGTGACTTTATGAATCACAGAACTAAGCATTGCTCAGTTCTGCACCATCTTCACAATCATTGCCATGTTTGAGCCCACTGTTGCTGTCACCATGTCAATTCACTTCATTGAGGGTCTTACTCTTTTTCATTAACCCTCTACTTAATACTTGGTGATGGATATCACCAGGCACGATATCCATCTCCAGGGACTAATCCCTCCTGATAACATATCCAAAGTACATGAGACTGAGTCTCACCTTCCTCCCTTCCAAGGGGCATTTTCACTATACTTCTTCCGACAAATTTGTTTGTTCTTCTGACAGTCCATGGTATATTCAATGCTCTTTGCCAACGCCATAATTCAAAGGAATCAGTTCTTCTTTGGTCTTCCCTATTCATTGTCCAGCTTTCACATGCATATGAAACATCAAAAAATACCATGGCTCTTTGCTTGTTAACACTTTAAAGAGATCTTTGGCAGACGATTTGCCCAGTGCAATATGTCATTTGATTTTTTGTGTGCTGCTTCCATGAGCATTGATTGTGGATCCAAGTAAAATGAAATCCTTGACAACTTCAATATTTTTTCCTTTGATCATAATGTTGCTTATTGGTTCAGTTGTGAGGATTTTTGTTTTATGTTGAGCTGTTATGTATACTGAGGCATAATCATCTATGGGTACATATATACAAATGTAAATGTATTATAAAAGTATTTGAAAAGAATACATAAAACTTATAATAGTGATGTTTTTTTCCTGGGTACTAGATGGAGAGAGGATGATCACTGGAGACTTTAAAAGGAGACTATATTAATGTGTTACTTTTCTTTTAACTTCATGGATCCTTGATTACTCTCTAGCTATTTTTACTTCACAATTATATTTCTCACAGGAAAAATAATCTCCTCGATAAAATATGAGCACCATTTAAAAAATATAAAAGTTACGTATTTCAGTCAACAAATAATACTTTATTGTAGAACATTCAGAAAATATAGAAAAGTATGAAGAAATAAAAAGTCCATAATGTCAATATCCAAAGATAAGCACTGTGCATTTTGAAATTTTTCATATTGGTCTTTTAAAACATGTATGTAGCCAGTTGCCAATGAGTTGACTCTGACTCATGGTGAGCCCATGCATGGCGGAGTAGAACTGTGCTCCATGGGATTTTCAATGGCTGATTTTCCAGAAGCAAATCATCAGATCTTTCTTCTAAAGCACCTCTGGTTGGGTTTCAGTTGGTTTCCAAGCACTTAAGTATTTGTACCACCCAGAGATTCCTCAGTATGAGTAAAAAAAATAAACAAACAAACCTGGAACTAATCACTTTGTTCAGGCAGAATTTAATATTGTAATTAGCCCAGGATAGTTCCACCAGAACTAGCAGTAAGCTGGTGAGAAGGCACAGTGTCCCAGAAGAAGCAGGGATGTTGTTACCAGAAATGTGAAGAGATATTGGGTGAGCAGCAAGAATAAAAGCAAGTATCTTCTCTTTAGCATTTTGGTTTTTAAGCTGAAAGAAATAATAAGGGACAAATAGAGGGAATTTTACTCTCTCTGACTGCTGTCGAGTTGGATCCAACTCATATCCACCCCTCCTTGGGTTTCCGAGGCAGTATCACTACGGAAGTAGATTGCCCAACCTTCCTTCCAAAGAGCCCACAGAGGGTAGCTAAAGCAAGTGGAAGAAATAACAAAATAAAAGAGCTGAATAGTATACTTCAAACGATGGCTTGAGAAGACAAAGTAAAGTATTATAATGAAATGTGCAAAGACTTGGAGTTAGAAAACCAAAAGGGAACATGGCGTTTCTCAAGCTAAAAGAACTGAAGAAAAAATTCAAGCTTTGAGTTGCAGTATTGAAAGATCCTATGGGCAAAATATTGAATGAAACATCAAAAGAAGGTGAAAGGAATATGCAGAGAGTCATAGTACCAAAATGAATTGGTCAATGTTCAGCTATTTCAGGAGGTAGCATATGATCAGGAACCAATGGTTTTGAAGGAAGAAGTACAAGCTGCACTGAGGGAACTGGTGAAAAACAAAGTTCCAGGAATTGATGGCACACCAATTGAGGTGTTTCAACAAATGGATGCAGTGCTGGAGGCGCTTACTAATCTATGCCAAGTAATTTGGGAGATGGTTACTTGGCCAACTGACTGGAAGAGATCAATATTTGTGTCCCTTCCAAAGAAAGGTGATCCAACAGAATGTGGAAATTATCAAACAATATCATTAATATCACACACAAGTAAAATTTTGCCAAAGATAATTCAAAAACAGTTGCAGCAGTATATTGACAGGGAACTTCCAAAAATGCAAGCTGGATTCAGAAGAGGATGTGGAGCGAAGGCTATCATTGCTGATGTGAGATGCATCTTGGCTGAAAGCAAAAAGTACCAGAAAGATGTTTGCCTGTGTTTTATTGCCTATGCAAAGACATTCAATTGTGTGGATCATCAAAATTGTGGATAACATTGTGAAGAATGGAAATTCTAGAACACTTAATTATGCTCATGAAGAACTGCACATAGACCAAGAGGCAGTTGTCTGGACAGAACAAGGGGATACATATGCATGGTTTAAAATCAGGAAGAGTGTGATTAAGGTTGTATCCTTTTGCCATGTTTATTTAATGTGTATGCTAGGCTAATGATCCAAGAAGCTGGACTATGTGAAGAGGAGTGAGATATCAGGATTGTAGAAAGAATCATTAACAGTCTGTGATACGCAGATGACACAACTTTGCTTGTTGAAAGTGAAGAGGACCTGAAGCACTTACTGATGAAAATCAAAGACTACAGTCTTCAGTATGGATTACACCTCATCATAAAGAAAATAAAAATCCTCACAACTAGACCAATAAGCAACATCATGATAAATGGCAAAAAGATTGAAGTTGTCAGGGATTTCATTTTACTGGAGTCAACAGTCAACACCCATGGAAGCAGCAGTCAAGAAATCAGACATCATATCACACTGGGCAAGTCTGCTGCAAAAGAGCTCTTTAAAGGTTAAAAGAGCAAAGATATCACTTTGAAGACTAAAATGTGCCTAACACAAGCCAGGATATTTTTCAATCACCTCATAAGCATATAAAAGCTGAACAATGAATAAGGAAGACCAAAGAAAAGTTGATGCCTTTGAATTGTGCTGTTGGCAAAGGATATGGAACTACCATGGACTGCCAGAAGAACAAACAGATCTGTACTTGAAGAAGTGCAGCTGGACTGCTCCTTGTAAGTGAGAGTGGTGAAACTGCCTCTCACCTTCTTTGGTCATGTTGTCAGAAAGGACCATTCCCTGGAGAAGGATACCATGGTTGGTAAAATTGAGGGTCAGAGAGAGAAAAAGGGGAAGACCCTTAATGAGATGGATTGACACATGGCTGCAACAATGCGCTCAAGTATAGGAAGAATTGTGAGGATGGCACAGGTCCGGGCAGTGTTTTGTTATGTTGTACATAGGGTCACTATGAGCGGAAGCTGAGTTTATGGCACCTAATAACAACAACAACATGTACAGTATGACAAATTCACAGACAAGTGGTGGGACAACAACATAGGCAGGATTTACTGAACTCTGCTTTTAGTTCCCCTCTCTTGTAGTCAGGCTGATACCACTTTGTGGGTCTTTGTGGCCTGGACAGCCTACACTCAAGAGGTACCTCATTAGCATAAACTCTGAGGTATGCTCTGGAACTTGTTATAGGTAAAAGATTCTTGAATTATTGGGGAAATTCCAGAGTTTTTGTGATTATCCCTCAGGAACCAAGGACAAAGATCAAATTCTTTGGGTAAAGTTAGATTAATTACTCAAATCCCTACCACATATTTACTTTTAATTTAGCCATATTTTAGGGAATAGTTTGATCACCAAAGTTTGTTTGTTTTGTTTTGTTTTTACTTTTTATTGGGTGATTTGGGTGAAAGTTTACAGAGCAAATTTGTTTTCCATTCAACAGTTCATACACATTTTGTTTCATGACATTAATGGCAATCATCCCCACAATGTCACAGCTCCCGTCCCACTACCTCCCTGTGGTTACCTTTCTGCAGTGGCCTTCTTCTTCTTTTTTTCTGCCCTCTGAGTGATCTCCCTGCACAAATGCTACCCTTCTGATCTCCCATGGTTAAGTGTTCTAAGGAGTGTACCTCTGTGGTGTAATTGTTTGCTTCTAGGCCTATGTCTTGTTTGGCTTAAAGTTACACCACTGGATCACCAAAGCATTAAAACTAAAACGTAAATTTATAAGTCATAACCTAATACTTAAATCAACACACTACGTATGCTGTTTACACAGCCTAGATTTTCATATTAGGAAAATCTTAATTTTGTAGACAAGCAAGTGATAAAGTTATTATTTTCTGAAGACGCCTTGAAATCAACCTGATGCCTTACAAGTGCAGGGCTAGAATATACGTTGAAGGGCTAGCTGGAATGCATGTAAGCTGTAACTTGCCATAAAAATGTAATGCAAAATGCAATACACTGCCATGGAGTCAGATCTGACTCATAGCAACCCCTCTTGGGTTTCCAGGGAGGTATCACTACAGAAGCAGATTGCCCAACCTTCCCTCCAAGGAGTGGCTGGTGGGTTTGAACCGCCAGCCTTCTGGTTAGCAGTCAAATGCCTTAGGCACTATGCCACCAGAGCTCCCATAAAAATGTAAAATGCCTCTGAAATGACTATTTATATTATTATTCCCATATTTTGCTCCCTCCTGTTTACTCATAAAGAACCCTGGTGGTGCAATGGTTAAGTGATTGGCTGCTAACTGAAAGGTGGGCATTTCAAGTTCACCAGCTACTCTACGGGAGGGAGAACCACCTGGTGATCCGCTGTGCAAAGATTACAGCCTTGGAAACCCTGTGGAGCAGTTCTACTGTGTCCTACGGTTCAATATAAATCAGAATCAACTCAACAGCATTTTTTTAAAGCCCTACATGTCTCTTAATAAGAGTACTAAACCATCTTAGGATCAGGAGCCAGAAACTCTGCTCTCAGAACACATTGTGTTCAAGTCACTTTTCTTTGCTTCCTCATTTATGTTTTCTTAGTTTCCAAATTAGTAACTCACATGTGAAACTCACTGGCCCTCATCTCAGGATGTCACGAGGATTTACTATTTAGAAAAATCTCAGTGGTCCACATTTGAAAGAAATTGGTGTGACTTTACTCCAGGAGGCAGGGGCATGGGGTATGGAATAGGACCAATGTCATATCAAAGGTGGAAAAAAGTCTAGTCTTGTGCTTTTCTACCTCCATTTTTGCCACCATGTGGGAAAATATAAGGGTTTTCGTGTCATCACTCATGAGCTGTGGCTAGGACAGTACCAGGCAGACCCCATCTTGGCCTTCATGGAATTTACAATGCAGCAGAAGATGCTAATATTGAGCAGTCACAATAATAACAAATGTGCTGTGTGCTACCAAGTTCAAGGTGCTATGAGAGTGTTTAATGGGAGACTTCAGCACCTGAGGTTCAGGGAAAGCTTCCTGAGGAAGTAACATTTCAGCTGAAGCAGGTTGCCATCTGCTTGTTGTTGTTGTTGTTGTTGTTTTGCCGATGAGTCGGCCCTGACTCATAGCGACCCCTCCTTGGGTTTCCGAGGCAGTATCACTATGGAAGTAGGATTGCCCAACCTTCCTTCCGAGGAGTGGCTGGTGGGTTTGAACCGCCAGCCTTCTGGTGAGCAGTCAAGTGCCTTAGGCACTATGCTACCAGAGCTCCTGCCATCTGCTTAGGGTTGTGTAATTGTGTTTACATCTCAATTCTGACCCTGAGACAAGTCAATGCCTCATGTGTAAAACAAGGATAAATATGCACTTTGCAGGGTTGTTGTGAGAATTAAGAGACAATGCAGGTTCACTGCCTTGGAGTCGGATCCAACTCATAGGGATCCCTCCTTGGGTTTCTGAGGTGGTATCACTATGGAAGTAGATTGCCCTATCTTCCTTCCAAAGAGTGCTGGTGGGTTTGAACCATGAGTCTTCTGGTTAGCAGTCAAATGCCTTAGGCACTACACGACCAGAGCCTCTCACCACCTCTCACCAATCAAGTTGCCTTTGAGTTGATTCTGACTCAAGTGAACCTGTATCTTTCAGAGTAGAACTGTGCTCCAGAATTTTCAACAGCTGATTTTTCAGAAATAGATCACCACGCCTTTCTTCCAAGGCATTTCTGGGTGGACTCAAACCTCCAATCGCACAATTAGCAGCTCAGCACACTAACTGCTTGCAAATGCACTAACTGTATGGTGCTTGTTAGAGATCAACATATGCATCAAAGGAAAAATGAAAGATAAATGTATAACAGGGAAAGTTGGCAAAGGCTCCAAATTCAAGAGACAGTTACCACCCCACACTGTATGCAGGTTGTCTTTGTCTCTGGGTTTCAGATGTTGGAGCACATGACACTTTAAGGCTGTACTAAAAATTGTTTCACGAGAACTTGATAAGGAATTTTTGGTGCTGCATATCTTTCTAACTGTACTTTAGCGGATCAGGCAAAAGTAAAATGCCTGGGATACAGTGGACACAGGTTCAATCAGGTTTTGGCAGGCTCCAATTGACAAACGTGTTTATAAGCCACATGGGAGAAGACGCTAAGAATGCTCAACTGCAGGCATTAGTTCAGGTTCAGAAGAGGAGACGTGGTGCCACCTGGATGGACTTGGAAGAGGGAAACTCTGGCGTTCCCTTCAGTGCACAGAGAGCACTGTGCATCTGGAAGTCCAATCCGGGATGTCCAGCGCCCCTGCCCAGGCTTCTGCTCCCCAGTCTCCCTGGGCGCTTGGATCCTTGCCATCTCAGCAACCTTCAAATGGGTGTGGGTAATTTTGTAAGTGGACGTGACTGCCACTGAGGGGAAAGCCAGCCAGGAAGTGGGAGTAACCGCAGGGCTAGGGCGGGGCGGGGAGGAGAGGGAGCTGAGGGAGGGATGCTGAGGAGAAGTGGGAGGGGTGGAGGGACAGTGGGAGGGGTGAGGAGGAGCGGGAGGGTGGAGGCTAGGAGAAAAGGTCGTTGTGACCAGGCGAAAGCAAGTGCGCGAGGTCTCGAGTCTCAGTCACTGTAGCTCGCGAGTTGGGCAGCCAGGTGAACACGCGATGCTTCTGCGCTGGAAGCTGCGGCTGCCTCTGCCGCCGCCGCTGCTGCTACTCCTGGGGCCTCTCTGTCCTCTCAGCCCGCGCGCCCTGGCGGGACAGGCGCAAGCCGAGGACACCGTGGAGCTGGACTTCTTCACCGAGCGGCCGGTGCACTTGGTGAGCCCTGCCTTCCTGTCCTTCACCATAGATGCCAACCTGGCCACAGATCCGCGATTCCTCACCTTCCTGGGGTAAGCGCCCACCTCCAGGACTCTTCTGTCTCCTCCTCTGTCCTCCTGACATTCCACTTCCCATGCCAACCACCCTCCACTCTTTTGAGCTGAAATAACTTCAAACAGTGTCCCGGGAACCTCCCCGCCTCCCTCCCTCTTTTTCTCTCTCTAGCAACAGCTGCACCCCAACCTTCATTCATTCAAGAGCAAGAGGTGGCCGAGCGCCTGCAAGGGCTGGATATTAAGGGGATTTGGGAAAGAAACAGCCCACCTGCGTCAGCCTGCAGGAGGCGGACCCGGCCAAGTGCACCTGGGCAGCTGTGACAGTTTGACTTAGCTGGTCGTTGTAGGGACAAGCTTGTGCACCGGGTTTCCGTCTTTTGAACTTAGGAAAATTAAAAAAGTAAACGTCAGATGGAAAAGGCTGCAGAGAAAAATAAACGTTACTCCTTTTAAAAAATAAACAACAACAACAAAACCTCCTACATATTAAATGCATGAAACCTAGGAGAGTATTGCAGTGACTTATAGAGCCCTAATAAAAAGATAATTCTCCAAATGAGACTGCAAAATATGGCATTGACTTATCAGCTGTGATTTTTTTTTTCCTCCTCACCTGAGAAGAACCAACCTGGTGCAGGATATGGCCTCTACCCTGTATCCAGCTGACCCCAAGATGGGGAGGTTGCAGGGAGATGCCCCATGTGTGCCTCCAGGGATGTATACATCTCAACAGCCTGGACAGATGAGAATTTCTCCATTGTCCAACACCTAATTGATGTTCTTCTTGGGCCAACACTGTTAGCTGCCATTGCTAATTCCCATCATTTATTCTGCAAATAAAGTGGCCTAGTAGTTAAGAGCTTACAATCATAACACCCTGACTTGATATTCAATTCTGCCAAAGCAGAGCAACTTGGTTCTTACAGGTTGCTTGACAACCCCAAGCCTCGATTCCTTCATCGGTAGAATGGAACTTTTAAAACCTACCTTATAGGATTGCTGTGAGGATTTGAGAAGATAAATTATGAGTACTTAGTACAGTGTTTGACAGAGTAAGTGTTCAAGTGTAAATTAAAATTTAAGCTAATTGACTATGAATTACTCAATTTCTGGGATCCAGTGAGAACTTGTCAACTCTTCACCTGTTCCGTGTGTCCTGTGGCAGTGGAGGGAGAATTTCCTGGAAGAGAGGAGTTCTTGAGTTTTGTTCTTCCTTTAGGGATGGGAAGCTGATACCAGGCAGCAGTAGGATGGGGACTGGAAGATTTCTCTGGAGAAGTGCTATACTCTACAGGGTTCCAGATCTGGGGACTCCAGGCCTAACTTGGTAGTAGTGGAGGGTGATGGGAGAAGAAAAAGTGTGAGGTGCCTTACTGGAAATAGAGGGATTCAGTAATATCCATTTACTGAAATGTGAGAACTCAAGTCCTCTTTTGCCACAGCAGCTAGCATATACTTCCCCCATTCCCTGCTTTACAGGAAGGGCATTTTGACATTCCTCCCTGGAGAAATAAGTCCCAAAGAACTTATTGGCTTTCAGGGTGCAGGCCTGATCACTCTGCAGTCAAGCCCATGAGCTGACTGGCAGTCCCGACCCAAACATAGATTTTTAAATGGCTCTTCCTAAACATGTCTCTTGGGAGCTCTGGTGGCGTAGTGCCTAAGGCATTTGACTGCCAACCAGAAGGCTGGCAATTCAAATCCACCAGCCACTCCTTGGAAGGAAGTTTGGCAATCTATTTCCAAAGATTTACCATCTTGGAAACTCAAAGGAAATTGCTATGACTCAGAATTGACTTGATGGCAGTGAGTTTGGTTTGTTTGTTTTTTTTTCCCCAAGCATGTCTCTTAATATCCTTAATATCTAATCCTCTCTTTAAAGACAAGAAGATAACAAACCAAGAGAGTATAGCATGCAGCTAGATAATGTGGTTTACTTCTATTCATATGTACTTTCCTCCCAGCTGGCTCCACACCCTCTTCAGGCCCCTTCCTGGGGCAGAGGCTGTCTTCTGGGCTTGCTCCCCAGGAACATCTGCAAGCACATCACATGTTCCCAGCAGACACCTAGAAGACTGCATCTCAAAGAGCTG
Source organism: Orycteropus afer afer (assembly GCF_000298275.1). NCBI lineage: Eukaryota > Metazoa > Chordata > Mammalia > Tubulidentata > Orycteropodidae > Orycteropus > Orycteropus afer. The sequence goes on from NW_006921759.1 coordinate 1,725,315, forward strand.
CAGAAGCTCCCTCTCCTCACCTAAAACCTAGCTTCCCATTTCTCATCTGAGGCTCCCTCTCCCCGGGATGCTTAGCACTATGCCCAGAGTAGAAAACACCATATATAGCTTCTTTGTCAGAAGATACAACTAAATTTTATATCTGTTCACAGTAGCAAGGATGAGACGGATACTGTTTTTATTACAGTTCCTCAAAGGTGAAGATATTTGGGTGACATAATTTATCTATTAAATTTTAAACAGTTATATTGAGATATAATTAACATGCCATAACCATTCACATACCAATTTAAAGTATACCAGTCAATGGTTTTAATATATTCACAGATATGTACAATCATAGGAGCTCTGGTAGCATAGTGCCTAAGGCGGCACTTGACTGCTAACCAGAAGGCTGGCGGTTCAAATCCACCAGCCACTCCTCAGAAGGAAGATGGGGCAATCTGCTTCCGTAGTGATATTACCTCGGAAACCCAAGGAGGGGTCGCTATGAGTCGGGGCCAACTCGACTGCACATAACAACAACAACAATGTGCAACCATCACCACAGTCAACATTCTCACCACCTCGAAAAAGAACTCATCTCCTACTGCCATGTAAGGAGCCCTGATGGTGCAATGGATAAGGACTCAGATGCTAAAATGGTCAGCGGCCCAAATCCACCAGCTAGGTGATGTAATTTACATTCAAGGATAGCAAGAGCTGAGCAAATAAAAGCTGAAGTAATAAGGAAGGAGATGATAATTAAAATAGCTGACACTTATTGAGCCCTTGTCATATGCAAGGCGCTGTATCAAACACCTCCCAAGTATTAATTCATTTAACCTTTGCTACTACACTATGAGATGAACACTATTATCATCCCCATTTTTAAAATATAGAAATTGAAGCTCAGGAACAGGAAATAACTTGCTGATGATACTCCAGCTAGTAAATGAGGGAGCTGGAGTTTGAACCTAGACATTTTGATGTCAGAGATATTAGCACACATAAAGAAAGTAAAGTGATTTATATTTTTTAATTAGAATAGTTTTTTTTTTTTTTTTACTGTTGTATGGATATGTAACACAACGCTTGCCAATTTAACCCTTATATAATTTTTAAAGAAAACAAGGAAAACAAGGCAGAGTCTGGTAGAAAAATGTTGTCCAGAAACAAATGTTTGTTGTTGTTGTTATGTGCCATCGAGTCAAACCCGACTCATAGCAACCCCTCCTTGGGTTTCCAAGGCAGTATCACTACAGAAGTAGGATTGCCCAACCTTCCTCCGAGGAGTGGCTGGTGGGTTTGAACCGCCAGCCGTCTGGTTAGCAGGCAAGTGTCTTAGCCACTATGCTACCAGAAACAAATAGAGGAGACCAATATAATGAAAAGAAGCATTGGCATGCAAGAACCAGGGCCTAAATCCCTAAGGTACTTCAAAGGTGGCCTGAGTGAATTTAATCATATGGCATAATTCTGCCTTCCCACAATGACAAACAGGTTTTTTTACATTTGCAATTAGAGAATATAGAGTACACAAAGCTTATATGTCAATCACAGAAAAATCTAGGACTGAAAATAAGCAAGCATCTTTTCAACTTGCCCTCTTCCCAGAGGCAACTAATCAACCAGTCAATCAAAATACTTCCTAAAACTATGTGCAGAGTCCCCAAAACATTTTATTCTTCACTGACAGGAGGCTCTACATCAGTGCTGCCCAATAGAAATATAATGTTTGCCTCATATGCAAGCCACATACGTAATTTTAAATTTTCATATTTAAAAGAAGTAAAGAGAAACAGGGGGACTTAATTTTAATAATATATTTTACTTAATAAATTCTAGCCAAAATATTATCACTGCAACATGTAATCAATTGTAAAATATTATTTATGAGGTCTATGAGAGCTCTGGTGGTATACTCCTAAGGACTGCTAACCAGAAGCCTGGCGGTTCAAATCCACCAGCCACTCCTCGGAAGGAAGATTGGGCAATCTATTTCCATAGTGATACCGCTTAGGAAACCCAAGGAGGGGTCACTAGGAATCAAATCGACCTGATGGCAGTGAGTTTTATGAGATCTATAAAACTTTTTTTCCCAAGTCTTTGAAATCCAGTGTGTATTTTTATACTCACAGTACATCTCAATCCAGACTAGCCACATTTCAAGGGCTCAGTAGCCACACGTGGCCAGTGGCTGCTGTATTGGATAGTGTAGCTCTAGATTTCAATCAAAATATATTTAACAAGGTTTTATGTGCAAGCCCTGAGTCAGGGGTAGAGATCATAAGTATTCAGAGCAAAGGTGTTATTTAACAGCAATAACAGTAATAATGCATGCAGTTGCATTTGCTTTTCTTAACAATTTGCTCATTTTTCTTCAGCAAAGTTCATCTTTTTTTTTTTTTTTGCCAATTCAATATATATTTATTAGCAAGTATTTACAATGATCAGATTTCTGCATCTTCATTGACAAAATTACTTTTCGTTTTTGGAAAAGTACTGATTATCAATGTTAAATGCATGTTTGGAGACCAATGTTGGAAAGAGCCACAGGCCCTTCATATGCATATGGCTTACAGAAATAAATGGCCTAAATGAAAGGAACTGAGAACAATCACAGGCCCTATATTCACATTTTTTACAACACCCCCCAGAAGTGCTCCTCTCCCTCACTGCATGGAGTTCTTTCCTTTCCTTCCCACACCCTTCCACTGGGCCCCCTGGGGCTCTGGTGGTCGGCCCTACCCTGCTCACGCAGTATTCTCTCCACCTACTTACCCTAGTAAAACTTGGCTTTTTTCTTTAGACACTTTCTCCCTGTAGCTCTTCTGAGTAGAGGCTGTCTGTACATTTTCCTAGACTCTAACCCTTTCCACGTTTCCCAGGGCAACTTCTACAGATGGTTCACTATCTCAAACCCCAGATTTCTATAGTTCAAATCCCTTTTGGCTGGGATGATTTGGGCAAATTAGTTAGCCTCCCTTTGCTTCAGGTTCTTCATCTGTTAAATGAAGGTAATGACACCTACCTCATGGGGTTGTTTTAATGACTGAGTGAATATACATAAAGCCCCTAAATACATTCAATTCAGACTAACGTGATGCATGTTAGAGAGGATTGTCATGACTCCACTGTGAGGCTATCTGTCTCCATGTCTGGCTCTTATGCTCTTTGTCCCTGTATTCTGATCCTTCATTCTCAATTCTTATTGATTAGAGACTGGCATTTATCTCACAGTTACCTCTCCACCCTCAAGTCCCATCATCATCCTAGATGACTTCAAATACAGCTAGACAGACTGTCTTTCAGTTTTTGACCTTCACATTTTTTGATGATCTTCCATTCCATGTTGAACTGAAGCCAACTTGCACCAGCTTTTAAGATGTCTGCATCTCTTCATAGGTCCTCATTCAGTGACATCACACTAATATCCTGAAATCAGCCATGGTGGGAATATTTACATCATGGTAATCAGCAAATGCACAAAAAAACCAGAGCATTTCTTTTCTAAGAGATGTCTTACCAGCATACACTTCGACCACCTGATGCTATGCCACACCTTGACTCTTTTCATCATTGAGAACCTTTCAAAAGCTGAAAGCTTAAATTCAGACAACCCACTCTTGGACTCCTTACCCTAGTAGCACTTTTACTCTGTGGTTCCTACCACATTGTTCTTTAAGTACCTCCACTAAACATTCTACCAGCTTCCTCTTGTATTTCTTCCTTATCTGATTTGCACTTCTTGATTAATCAGATGAACTTGTGATAATATTCTCAACTCCCCATCCCATTGTTCTTCCTACTAAAACCTCAAACATGGTTTAGTCCAACTACATTATTTTTCCTCCTTAGAATCTGTAGGATGGCCATAAATTCTAGAAATAGAAAATATTGTTCACTCATAAATTGTAATACATAACAGTAAACTACATTTATGTGTTTACCTCTATTTCTATTCTTAGTGGTCACCCTGTATAGCTGTGTTATCTGAGAAATGTTAGGCGGGAAGGCAGAGCAGGGGAGCCCACCAGAGGGCAGCCCTGAAGGGAGGAGAAAAAGAGAGGCAGAATGTTTGAGAGAACTGATGAGCTAACACCTGTAAATTTCCCACAACTGCCTGTGAGATTTGGTCAATTAAGGTTAAGAAGGACAACCACAGACCTCAGAATATCTGGAGAGGTCAATGAGCTAGCATCTGCAACTAACTGCCTGTAAGATTTGGCTAATTAATCAGGGTCATGTCATTCAAGAGGCCCAGCCCCACCTTAAGAATGCCCCTTTCAGGAAGTATAAAAAAAAAGCAATAAATTAGGCAGTTGGTCGTCTTTCCATTCCTTGGGAAAGATCCATCTCTACTCTTTCCACTCTTTTTTCCATTCCTTTTAATGGCCCTTCCCGCTCACAGGACAAAGTCCATTTTTCCTGTGGAAACATACTCTAGCTTTCAGTAAAAGGCTTGGATGCTTGTGTGATGGATGCCTTGTTAAATTAGTTTGTCAGGCCACCGCTATGGAACACCACTGCCTGCTCGGGAAATGCCTGGGGCTGCTTGCTCATGGATCGCTTGCTCTTGAAGATTCTTCTCACCTGTAGGGCAAGGCCAGGGAAAAAGGGGATTTCTTCCCCATGGATAATGGCTGGGCTCTTGAGTTCTCAGAGGAAAAACTGTCAGAGCCACATAGACTGATATTATGCTATAAATTCTTGGCTCCAGACTTACTTAACCCTTAGTACTCACTGCCCTCAAACCAGATCCCACTCATAGCCACCCCTCCTTGGGTCTCCAAGGCAGTATCACTACGGAAGTAGATTTCCCAACCTTCCTTCCCAGGAGTGGCTGGTGGGTTTGAACTGCCAGCCTTCTGGTTAGCAATCAAATGCCTTAGGCACTACACCACCAGAGCTCCCTATCCCTTAGTGCTATCCCTTAACTCTTAATTTCCCTACCTCTATCATTCTCCATTTTCTTCAGAACTCCAGTCCCACCTCAACCTCCATCACTCTTAGCATATGATCAAATTTCTGCTGACCAAAGAAAATGAAGTCACTAGACAGGAACTTTCTTTTCTTCCTGCCACCCATCCTATAAACTTGCCATGTCTTTGTCCACCTTCCTTCCTTCCTCTCATCTCAGACCAGTTCTACCAGCTCTGCACTGGATCTGGTGCCCGTCTACTTCCTTTGCTCTATCAATCATCTCTTTTCTCTCCTGTATCTCCAGTTTCTTCTTTTTGGCTCCTTCCTTTCAGCATAGAAACATCTTCAACTATCTCCCATCTCAAACACCTCCCTGCATACCTGCCTCTATTGTATCTGCTCTATTTCTCTCCTTCCAATCATAGCCTTCCTTATCACCCATTCTTTCCTTATTTCACCCACATGGTGATGCCATCATTGTGTCATTGAAACCAGTCCCTGTGACTAGTTTGTTTTATAAATCCAATGAACACTTTCAACCCTATCTCATTTGGTCTGTTGGCAGCCTTTGGCATGGTTGGGTCTATGTTAACTCCATTTCTGGGGTTTCTCCTACTTCTACAAATATCCATGTCTTTTTCTGGCTTGTTTTAAATGTTGATATTCCTTAGAATTCCTACCTAGACCTTCTTTTCACTCCACATGGTCTCCTGAGTGATCTTACCCATTTCTATGACTTCAGTTACTATTCATAGAATGGTATGCTGGGAAATGTTCAACAGCTGGTTCTTAGTTGGCTCCAGCGGGAGACTGATTTGTGGTGGTTCTGATTTCTGTGGTGTAAATACTTCTGTCATGACAGACTTCGCACTGCCAATATTTTAAGGTCTAGCACATAAAAGTCCTCAAAAATTAATAATTGGTGTTCACAAGTTGACATGAGCTGATACAAGCTGGACCTAGCACACTTGCTTTTGTATCAGAAATAAGTAAGTTATTTTTGCACAAACCAAAACCAAACCAAACTCACTGCTGTCGAGTCAAACCCTATTCATAGCGACCCCTCCTCCTTAGGTTTCCAAGGCAGTATGACTACAGAAATAGATTGCCCAAACTTCCTTCTGAGGAGTGGCTGGTGGGTTTGAAACCACAAGCCTTCTGGTTAGCAGTCAAGTGCCTTAAAAATAACCTGCATCTTAGCCATTATCAAATATCTTGAGGAAATGAGTTGCTAGGTCTGGGGCCTGAGAACTATAGTCTCAAAGGACACTGATGTCAATTGGCATAACATAGTCCACAAAGACAATGTTCTACATCCTACTTTGGTGAGTAGAGACTGGGGTCTTAAAAGCTTGTGAATAGCCATCTAAAGTGCAGTTATTGGTCTCTCCCCATCTGGAGCAAAGAAAAGTGAATAAAATCAAAGAAGCAAGGAAATAATTAGTCCAAAGAACTAATGGATCATGTGAACCCCACCCTTCATGACCCTGAGACCAGAAGAACTAGATGGTGCCCAGCTACCATTGCTGACCACCTGAAAAAGATCACAGTAGGAGGATAGAGTGGGAGAAAAAAGTGGAACAAAACTCAAAATCATTAAATAAATAAATAAACCAAGCTTAGACACTAGTAGAACCCCCAAAATTATGGCCCTTATACACTTTTCAAGCCTGGGATTGAACTCACCCTCATGGCTCAACTGTCAGCAAAATGATAGGCCAAAAGCTAAACAAAAACATCAGGGAGGTACGTACTCATTAGAACAATCAACGATAAGAAATCAAAATGGCAACATTTGTGCAGAGATAAAGCTTAGAAAGCAGGAAGGGATAGGAAAGAAGGATGAAGGGAAATAGTAAACACAGGGAAGAAGTGTTTATATTATAAATATAACTATATTGAGAATGCTGTTATCTTGAGGGGATTGCAATCAGTGTCACAAAACAAAATGTGTAAGAATTGTTGAATGGAAAACCCATTTGCTCTGTAAAATTTCACCCAAATCATACACACACACACACAAAAAATAAATTTTAAAAAATTTAAATAAAAATAACCTCTGCCCCACCTGCCCCCAACAAACAGCTCTAGAAATGGAATACCTGTTTCTGCTTTTATACTTTCTTTTGTTGTTTCCATGGTGGTATTTTTTTCTTTTCTTTTTCCTGTATGTGATTGAAATATTGCACCTTTGATCAATATTGTTTTAATTACTTTTTTTTGCAGTTGTAAATCTGGTTTTCAGAGGGCATCAATGGTGTATTCTCACAGCAAGAAAAAGTTCCACTGCAAAAGAGACAAACAAAAAGTTCTTTAATATCAATACTTTGAAACATGTGATTTCCTTTTGTTTGGTGCCAACCATAGCATTGAGTTTTAATTTTGTTCCAGAAACAGTCTTTGTCTGACTCCACTTGCTTTTTTGTCAGACTGCACTCACTTATTCATTCAGTTAACAAATATTTATTAAGCACCATCTGTGTGCCAGGCAGTTATCTAGATGCCGGGGAGACTCTGGTGAGCAAGATAGACAAGGTCCCTATTCTTATCTGGAACTTGAGTAGGGAGTGGGAGAGGCAAGGAAACAAACAAGAAGCTAATTTCAGAGAGGAATGAATGTTATGTGATGTGATGGAGGAAGATCCCTGGGTGGCTTTGTACTCAACTACTAACCTAAATGTTGGTGGTTCAAACACACCTAATGGAAGAAAGTCTTGATGATATGCTTCCATAAAAAATGAAGCCAAGAAAACACTATGAAGCAGTTCTTCTCTGTAGCATACGAGGTCACCTAAGTTGGAATCAACTTGACAGTAACTGGATTGGTTTTTTTTGGAATGTGATGGAGGCATCTCTGAATGGTACAAGTAACTCACCTGCCAACTGAAAAACTGGAGGTTCAAGTTCACCTAGAGGCACTTCAGAAGACAGGCCTGGTGATCTACTTCTGAAAAGCAGCCAAAACCCTACGGAGCACAGTTCTACTCTGACACACATGAAGGTACCATGAGTCAGGATCCACTCAAGAGCAACTGGTTAATGTGATAGAGAGTGCCTCAAAGTGGTACAATCAATACATACATCAGGGGACCAGGTTTTGGGACTCAGGCATCTGACCCAGATCAGGCATATCTTGTGATGTCACAGCTCTTTTTACCCAGGTACTAGTTTCCTTCTACTTCCCAGAGAATACCAATCTTTTAGTCTCAATTGCTTACCAATACTGGCTACACAAATTTAATTTAGCTTCTTCTGTCAGTAGATACAATTGAAATTCCAAGCCCCAGAATTACTGCCTGGCCAAAGGCAGTGGAGCAAGGCTAGTCTGGTACGACTCTTTGAGGACCCAGTCATAGGACCAGTGGGCCAGGGGTTCCTAATCACTGACCTTCAAATCTATATCCCAGTCAGATATGTATCCTCAGTTCCAGACTCAAATGGCTAACTACCTGATGGAAATATCTCTTTTGATGTTCCATCATTATCTCAAATTCTACAAAACTGAACTCATCTCCTCTCTTTCCACTTCATTCCCATTTCAGACCTAACACCTCTTCTTTATCTCAGCAAATAATACCACATTTACCAAGAGTAATCCTTAACTCCTCTCCAACATCCAATTAATCATTGAACCTATCATTTATACTTCTACGTATCTCTTGAATTTATCTGCTTCTCTCCATCAAGCCCTACTACTATTACCTTACCCCAGTCCATCAATTTCTGCCTACATTAACATTTTTCTCCCACTTCCAGTCTCTGTCTTTCTAATCAGTTAAACAAAACGCAGTCTGAGACTTTTTTCTAAAAAGTCTAGGCAAGTCACACTACTGCTTTAAATCTTTCCATGGCTCCCCATTACCCTTATATAAAATTGGAACTCCTAGACATGCACTTCCAGGGCCTCCCAGATATAGCCTATTTACCTCTTTAGCCTACTCTCTCCCTCTTACTACCTGCTCCCATCTTTAGGCTCAGGGGCATACCCTTTAGTTTTTCAGTGAGGTCATAGTCTCTGTTCCCTCTAATCTTTGCTCACACTATTTCCTACAACTGGTGTATTTCCTTCAAT
>NW_006921759.1:1735631-1736653 GCF_000298275.1 Orycteropus afer afer
ATCATGCTTGGTAAGGTGGAGGGTCGGCAAAAGAGGGGAAGGCCTTTGACGAGATGGATTGATATGGTGGCTACAACAATGGGTTCAAGTATAGCAAGGATCATGGAGCTGGTGCGGGATAGGGCGGTGTTTCGTTCTGCTGTGCATGGGGTTGCTATGAGTCAGAAACAACTCGACGGCACTTAACAACAACAACAACAACCACATGTTTTAGCATACAATAATGACCATATAGGCCATTCTGGCATATTTCTCTCCTTCCATATATTTTATTTTTATTGTTGATATTACATTATGTGTATAGCTTATTTTTACTTATGTTTGTAGCAAAGTGGAAATAGCTTGCTTCCCCCTTACTTAGCCTGAGTTAGCATTTCTGTGAATTTTCAAGTGACTTTGAGGATTCCATGACAGATGACATCCTTTTTATAGTTCTTTGGTCTTGTCAGGAATGTCAGCCAGAGTGGATTCCAGGATAATGACATTTCTGAAGTCTTATTTTGTGCTCCATTGCCTAGTGCTAGGGCTCATAATAATTTTAGGGGCCCAACAAAATGTTTTAGTTTCTTTTAAGATCAGAAGAAAATGAACTTTTAGGTCATAGAAACTGTTTAAATATATAATAGTTACATATTTGTTTTTATACCAATATGGTTATAAAATAAAGTTTTATTCATTTTTTAGGGAGGAAAGGGCCCTTGGAAGCAAAAGTACCCAGGGCCCATGAAAACCATAGTACACCCCTGCCTGGTACATTTTAAGGTTTTTAAGTTACTAACAAATAAACAAACACACCAAAAAATGGTAAGGAGGAATCACTAAAGTTTTTAATGCAGAAAACCTATTCTTTGATCAATTTCTGTCTTTAAAGTTCTCTTTCCTGAGCATAAACACAGAAATCTGAAAATTTTACATTAAAAAATTCCTATTGCTTTTGAGTCAGTAGGACAGGGTAGAACTGCCCAATAGGGTTTCCAAGATTGTCATCCCTGGAGAAGGATATCATGCTTCATAAAGCTGAG
>NW_006921759.1:1738298-1739305 GCF_000298275.1 Orycteropus afer afer
CACCATTGTAAAGAAGGCCTCCATATCTATTCTTCATAATAATTACTATTTCTGTTGTAAATCTAAAGAATTCCAGTCTGAGTAAATGACTGGAATTATGTCTAAGAGACAACAAAATTGGACTGACAAACTTAAAAAAAAAAAAATCAACCTGACTTCATTTGCTTCAGCTGGTACTATGAAAAGTATTAGAAGCTTAGGTGTGGCGCTCAGGTCCTGTTCAAGTGACTTCAGATGAAGTAATTTATGAACTTCTCTGGAAGTATAAAATTTTAAAGACAATCTATTTTTCAAAGAGACACAGAAGCATCATTCAGTTTTTACCTTATCTCTTTCTTTCTATCAAGTGTGAAAGTGTATGGCTTTTTTAAAAAGGACTGAATACCATCCTACTTTTCAAATATAAACTCTTTCCAGAATTAGAGTTCTAAGATGCCTTTAGGTGCCTAGAAGAACAACTTTACAATTAGAAAGGTTCAATTTGAGAAGATTCTCCCTTTATAGCAATGTTATTTCATATATTAAGTATTTTCCTTCTGTTTATCTTCTTCATAGAACTGGGTATTACAAATTAGTTTCACCAAGAGAGGATGGAGTCAACATGTTTAACTGGATAGCTTGCTGGAAATAGTAATTTTAACTTCTTACTTGTCTTCATGGTAGTTCTCCAAAGCTTCGCACTTTGGCCAGAGGCTTGTCTCCTGCATACCTGAGATTTGGTGGCACCAAGACGGACTTCTTAATTTTTGACCCAAAGAAGAAGCCGACCTTTGAAGAGAGACGTTACTGGCAATCTCAAGTCAATCAGGGTGAAACTTTATTTTAAAATAATAATAATAACAACTATATATTTTAATTAACTTGAGTCAGTCATGGGCATGCTTAGAGAAAAAGGTTATTGTTCATACCTAACAATTTGTTATTGTTGTCGTTGTTATGTGCTGTTGAGTCAGACCCGACTCATAGTGACCCCTCCTTGGGTTTCCGAGGCAGTATCACTATGGAAG
>NW_006921759.1:1739860-1741709 GCF_000298275.1 Orycteropus afer afer
GCCTCAGAAACCCAAGGAGAGGTCTCTATGAGTCGGGTCCTACTCGACGGCACATAACAACAACACCACCACCACCACTGAATTAACCTCTGACTCATGATGGTGAATGTGTTACAAAGTTGAATTGCTCTGTAGGATTTTCTTGCCAGTAATTTTTATGGAAGCAGTTTGCTAGACCTTTCTTCCATAGAGCCACTGGGTGGGTTCAGACCATCAACCTTTGGGTTAGCAGTGGGTCACAAACTGCTTGCATCACAGTCTTCACTTTTAGATTCCAAATGTAACAAGCTCTTCACATGATTCTGTTAGTGGAAGTCTGGGCCTCACCTGAAATCCTGCCATAGGAAGCCCCAAGACTTTGCCATTACTCTTCCAAGTGTTATTCAGACATCCAATGGAAGTTCATTCATTATCTTTAACAACTATTTAAAAGTATTTAAATATTTTTATTATTATTAGCAATTAAATATTATTTAAAATATTAAATATCATTTAAAAGGGTGTATGTGCCATTTAATTATAAAAATTATATATTAACAAATAATATTTCATAATATTTCATTCATTCATGTATTAAGTATTTTTCTTACTTAGGAAACAGGAAGTAGTTAGAAAAGGTCATCAGAATAGTAATTGGCAAAAATAGAAATAAAGCAGGGTAACTTGAATAACAAGTTGGAAGCATTTATGTTTAAACTTGCCCTTTGCCACCAGTCACATGCTTCAAAAGGCATCATAAGTTTAGACAGGAAACTGTCCTTTGTTCATCAGTCTTCTTCATCCTGTGTGGGCTCACTGGAATTATCCCAGGGCTTCTGAAGCATCCTTTGTGAGCACAGGGATGGATGAGGCACTGGCTGCCAGAAAGCCAGAATGTGCAGCTTCCCAGAAAGGAAGTCACTAGCCAGTCAGCCAGCCCTGGCAGTGAGCGCGGATGGCCCTGCTGTCAGGTGATAAAGAAACCTAGTTTGCCTGACAGAATAGTGGGGGTTTTTCCAAGTATGCAAGTTGTGGCTTCAGAATCTTTGATAGTACCAAATTTAAAGGGCAAAGGGTCAACATTTCTGGTCCTTCTGTCCATTAATTAGGATGTGAGGAAATTCCAAAAAGTAGAAGTAGTTCAAGTACAGCAAATGTCAAAGTACAGTAAAACCTGAGGAAGCTGGAACTTGTATAAGGTGGAAACTTCTCAGAGAAGAAAAACTCAAGTATTTTCCACTAATGAAACCAAACCCACTGCCGTCAAGTGGATTCTCACTCATAGCAACCTCCCATTGGATCTCCATGGCTGTAAATCTTTACAGAAGTAAATTGCCCCATTTCCTCCCACAGAGCAGCTGGTGGGTTTGAACCACTGACCTTCTGGTTAGCAGCCAAATGCCTTCACCACTATACCACGAGACCTCCTTAGAGCTCCTTACTAGACAGCAATAAAAAAATGGAAGACTGCATCCTGTCAAATGTGGAAAACTTGAGAGACCCAGGAAAATAAGGCTGTCCTTGAATTCTGGTTCTCATAAGTTTTACTGTATTTTGAAGATGAACCTTAGGATAACTGAATTATGTTTTCTTCAGTAGCATTTTCCAGTAAGAGTAGAGAAGAGAGGAGTCTTCTAAATTATTAAATAATTTGAAGTTATGTCCAACATACCTGTGTTCAGTGTACATTCAGTGTTTCTTGGGAAACCTGCTCTTTGGTTGGTTTTTGTGGTAGTTGGTTAACCAGTAAGATTTGACTTGTGTAACAGAATACAGTAGTCTCCCCTTATATGCAGTCTCATTTTCTGAGATTTCAGTAACCTGCAGTCAAATGCAGTCCAAAAATCTTAAATGGGAAAGTAGCATGATG
>NW_006921759.1:1742174-1743592 GCF_000298275.1 Orycteropus afer afer
TTCCCTCTGAGGTGGAGAAGAGGTTAAGGTTGGAATGGCCCTTCCAGGAACAACTGATCCTCAGAGAACAGTATCAGAAAAAGTTCAAGAATAGCACCTACTCGAGTAAGAAATGAAAAGCACCCTGCAGGTGTTCCAACCCCCAAAATATTTGAATAGTTTGGACTTGGGCTTGAATCTAATAATCCTTAACTAACCATTGTGCAAAGCTGTGACCAGTTGCCGTTAAGTCAACCCAACTCACGGTGACCCCCTGTGTGTCAAGAACAGTGCTCCATAGGGTTTTCCAGCTGCCTCTTTGAAAGGAGATCACCAGGCCTTTCTTCTGAGGTACCTCAGAGTGGACTGAGACCTCTAACCTTTTGGTTAGCAGTCCAGCACATTAAGCTTCTGCCCCATTCAGGGACTTTGTACAAAGTAGCCAAATGCTTAACCATGTTCCACCAGAGCTCATATCACAAAATTGTATAGTACTCAAATGTTTTCTAAAGTTAATGGGAAATCTTGAACTCAAAGTTCTATCTGCTTTTCTTTTTTCAATCTGGCTTTGCTTGTTGGTCATTGAGTGAAATATAGAAATCAATTATTCACAAACTGATAATGACCTTCACTACTATGTAGAACCAGGGAGTCAAGGAAACATAAATCTATTCCTCATAGAAAAGTAAAACATAAAAATATAAAGGGTACAACGTGGAGTCCTTCACACCTCCTGGTCTACCCTGTTGCCCTGCCCAGAGAGAACCCCTATTATAAGTTGGTATGTATCATTAGGCAAGGAAATCCTGAGTCATGCCAGAGTCCTGGCCATTAGACAATGTTCTCGCTTTGTTTCCTCTGTGGCTTTGCAAACACAGGACTAGCTCAGTAACTTGAGAAATTACTTCTATTCACTGATATAGTTTTACAGTCTTTGAAATCAAATGTATTGTTCCACATAGTCTTTAAAGCACACAAAACAAATAATTCTTATTTAACTCTGAAATATACTTGTGTTTGTAAGTTGTTTTGTATCTAACTAACCACCACTCATCCATCAGTCTGTCATACCGTGGTGGCATGCATGTTGCTGTGATGCTGGAAGCTATGTCACCAGAATTTCAAATACCAGTAGGGTCGCCTATTGTGGAAAGGTCCAGAAGAGCTTCCAAACTAAGACAGACTAAGAAGAAGGATGTGGCCAGAGGTCCACTTCTGAAAAAAAAATTGGCCACTAAAATCTTGTGAATAGCAGAGAAACATTGTTATTTTCCTAGATCTCTGTTAATGAAATGATCTGCTCGGATCCTCTAAAACTGTCTTTTGACTTTTGAAAAATAAATTATCTTGAAGTTAACTAAATTTGGGTTACCAAAACCAAATCCATTGCGGTTGAGTCAATTCTGACTCATAATGAACTATTTAAAAAAAAAAAAAAA
>NW_006921759.1:1744357-1746097 GCF_000298275.1 Orycteropus afer afer
TGTGGCACATGAAAAACCCGAAAATATATACAAATAGATCGTATGGTCCTCTGAATTATTTTTTGCATTTTAAAGAGGGGAAAACTACTCTGACACTTTAGTAAACATGAAAATGTGATCTACAATTGAATGGACTTTGCTAAAAGGCAAGACCATCTCAGATCCCATTAAAGGAGTGACAGAAAGTATAAGGAAGACCCTCAGCAGTGAAATCTCCTTTGTGAAAAAAATCATTATAGTACAGGCCAACAGAAAGAGCTCTGGTGGCGTAGTGGGGAAGGCATTTGGCTCCTAACCAGAAGATCAGTGGTTCAAACCCACCAGGAGCTGCTACTCAGGAGGAAGATGAGGCAACTGACTTCTATAAAGATTTACAGCCTTAATGTAAATCCATAAAAATTTGCATTACATAAAGATGCGCAACCCCAGTAGGGGTTGCTATGAGTCGAAACCGACTTGATGGCAGTGGGTTTAATTTTGGTATAGGCCTACAGGAGAAGAAAGGCCTTCCTTTGCTAACTACATAACTGGGTCAATGCAGTATAATTCCAGCCACCCAGTGGGCCTTGCTAAAATGTAACAAATACAGAGATATTATTTATGCAGTAAGATACTTCTGTATTTGGAAACACTTAAGTTCTGATTTGTGTATAGATATAGGTATAGATATCTTCGTGTGTTGGAAATAAACAGACAGAAATCTACTGTTTTTAGTCAGAGCACTTACTTGTTTTAAGGACAAGTATCTCAGAAGCCAATAGGTGTTTTCAGACATTGTTCTGAATCCATGGCTAGCATTGGTAATGGCTGAGCAACTTGGAGTGGCACCATATGATGGAAGAATTAGCAAAAGTCCATGTGGCAAGGACATTGCATCAGTGGCCTGCATCCTGCATGATTAATCTGATGTCCTAGAAGATATAAACAAGTTTTCTAATACAGATTCCCTTAGATAGTGTGCTCATGAGAATATAGACTCACATTGCAAACCCGTTTGGGCAGGAAAAAGAAGTAATATCACAAATGTAATTTTGGGTGTGACTGCAGAAAGGAGGACTCCCTTATTAATATAATCATATTTGATGAGCTAATTCTTTGCTCTTTGTAAAAATGACTTGGCTGTGGAGGCGTCTGACCTCCTTTAACTTCACAAGAACCTTCTTGAGGGAGAAAGAGGGCCATTATCAACATCAACAACCCAAGGCTGATTCAAATGAGGCAAAGGTCAGACATACCTCCTCTCTCCGAACTTTTGACCAAATCTGACACCATCTGTCCCTCCCACATAGTTCTCCACTTCTCTGCAGGTTTTGATAATTTGTTGCAAGGGCCACACAGAACTCACAGATTCTATTCATGATTATGGAGGCTTTATTAGGGAAGTAACAGGTTATAATTCAGGATCAGAAAGGACTCAAGATGCAGTTCTTTGATCAAGACAGCCTCTTCTCAGCCTTGCCAGCAAGCAGGCCTCTCTGTAGCTCTCAGCCTCAGCCCTGCAGGGTCGGAAGCTCTTCAGCTTGCCAAGAATTACCCTGAGGCACCCCTCTCTGCCAGCAAGCCTCTTGCCCCAAAGCACTCAGTTTTCTCACTCTGTGGGCTGGGAATCCCTGGTTCTGCTGCTTCCACTGCCACTGTTTCTTGGCTGCTGCATAGCTTCTCACTGTCTCCAGAATTACAACTCTCTGTCTCCTGGGCCTAGGAGGTTCCCAGCATAGGGACTTATCTTCTAGTTTAAAA
>NW_006921759.1:1747887-1748408 GCF_000298275.1 Orycteropus afer afer
GTGAGCTGAAATGGGCAATCATAATCACATATGCCAGGAATGACAAATTGAAGAGGAATGGTGTTGTATTCATTGTCAAAAAGAATGTTTCAAAAACTATCCTGCAGTACAATGCTGTCATTGATAGGATAATATCCATATGCCTACAAGGAAGACCAATTAATACTACTATTATTCAAATATATGCATCAACCACTAAAGCCAAAGATGAAGAAATTGAAGATTTTTACGAACTTCTGTGGTCTGAAATTGACCAAACATGCAATCAGATGTGTTATTACTGGTGATTAGAATGCAAAAGTTGGAAACCAAGAAGAATCATTAGCAGTTGGAAAATATAGCCTTAGTGATAGAAAAGATGCTGGAGATCACATGATAGAATATTGCAAGACCTATGACTTATTCATTGCAAATACCTTTTTCAACAACATGAACAGTAGCTATACATGTGGACCTTGCCAGATGGAATACGCAGGAATCAGATCGACTTCATCTGTGGAAAGAGGTGATGGAGAAGCTCA
>NW_006921759.1:1769354-1770848 GCF_000298275.1 Orycteropus afer afer
CACTGTCTCTTTAAATATCCAAAATAGTCAAGCCACTTTTTAAACCTTCAAAATGGCGGCTCCCTCTGGACCAGCAAACGTCCACAGTTCAGCCTACCTTTCTCTTCATCTTCTTCGTTTGTTCCCCAGCCACCATGCACAGTCCTGCATGCAGTCCCTGGTTAGCAGGGTGATTTTTAGGTTAATTCTTAGGTCCTACCACCATTCAGGAATCTCCAAGCTGTCTGTGCCATCAGGATCACTCAGGATCACTGCCAGACTGCAGCCAGACCACAGCTCTGTCTGTCTCCTTTTTTGGTATTTGCACGCAAATTCTTCTGCTAGTTGGGATTTAGTCCACTCCTATATCCTTCCCTTCAAGGCTCAGGGGTCCAAGATTATTTTCTGTGTCTGCGTTAATTGGTTTCCCTTTTCTTTGTTGAAAAGGGTCT
This sequence comes from Orycteropus afer afer, assembly GCF_000298275.1. Taxonomy (NCBI): domain Eukaryota; kingdom Metazoa; phylum Chordata; class Mammalia; order Tubulidentata; family Orycteropodidae; genus Orycteropus; species Orycteropus afer. The sequence continues at coordinate 1,769,786 of NW_006921759.1, forward strand.
GTGCAGTCTTTTTGCCTAGTCTGCCATCTTGCTGGAACTCGCCATTCTTACTTCTAAGGAGCATTCTGGCTGTACTTCCTCCAAGACAGATTTGTTCATTCTTTTAGCAATCCATGGTTCATTCAATATTCTTTGCCAACACTACAATTCAAATGCATCAGTCAAAGTATACAGTGTGGTTTCACTAAAAAAATATCAGTTACTTTTCAGAAGTTCAAATTTACCTAAGTGTCCTGTTTTGTTATTGTTGTTGTTGTTATTGTTGTTCCTAAATCTAGCAACCGTACCTGTGAATTCTCTGTGGCTCTGTAGGATGCCTTGGCACACAGTTTGGAAACTCCCACCTTAGTATTTTCTCATGGTTAGTTTTATTTATTTTTTTAGGTTCAAGCAGACACTGCCAAAGGTACACCATTTCAACATATAGAATTCCATGACATTCATTACATTCTTCATTACATGCTACTATTCTCCCTACCTTTTTCAAAATTATTCCACCACTGTTACATTAAGCTCACTTCCCTCTAAGCCTCTCATTCAGCCTTTCCAGCTGTGGCTATCAATTTGATCTGACATTGATAATTCTTTAAAAGAGCACAAAGCACAAAACAGACATCCTCTACTAATTAAGCTATTTTTTGCTTCAAAGAAGACTTTAGGGGATAGTTTTGGTTTAAGCTTTAAAGTTTAAAGATTATCTCAGAGCAATAGTTTCAGGGTTGATTCAGCCTTCATGGCTCTAGAAAGTTCTGTTCTGAATTTTGATGAGGATTCATCTAAAGAATCTTTGATCAAAACAGTTACGGTTGCTGAGCACTATTCAGTTCTTCTGGTATCATGGCAAAGGAGACAGTTGTTCATGGAGACATCCAGACATGAATTCAATTTCCTCCTCTAATTCCTCTCTCCTTCTTATTTAGAAACATCGATTGTTGTACTTTGGCTGGCTGCTTGTTAGCTTTTAAGACCCTGATCACTACACAATGAATTAAGAGGTAGATGTACTAACACACAGTTTTAGTAGGCCAGTTGATTAGGATGGCCTTTAAAACATATTTCATGA
>NW_006921759.1:1771713-1779236 GCF_000298275.1 Orycteropus afer afer
GTATTGAAATGAGAAAGTATTTTCCCCAATTTATCTGAGGTCACTTGAACAAAACCTGAGTACCAGAACAAAGCTTCTGGTAACTACCTCCGTGGTACCAATTGAAGCAAATGAAGTCAGGTTTCTTTATTTATTTACTCATTTATTTATTTGCAAGTCCAACTATGTTGTCTCTTTCGACATAATTATACTCACTTATTAGAACTGAAATTCCATAGACTTGACAACAGAAATAGTAATTATTATGAAAAGCAGATCTAGAGGCCTTCTTTACGGTAGTGCCAAATAGTAGCCATTAATCTGCAACATTTTTCTTTTAGGAAGCTCAGTGGATATGCTGTATGCTTTTGCACATTGCTCAGGATTGAACCTGATCTTTGGCCTGAACGCATTATTAAGAACAGCAGATCTGCATTGGAACAACTCTAATGCGCAATTGCTGCTGGACTACTGTTCTTCCAAGAGTTATAACATTTCTTGGGAATTAGGCAATGGTGAGTACTTCCAGGGACATTTCATTAGCAAGGGGATTCTCCTTTAGCATTAAGTAATTTATGACTATGACTTTCTTTTTAATATAACCACATATACTTCTACCTGGGCACATTCATAAAAGTACCCAACAACACAATTTTTGCAACTGTTTATGGCTGAAAACTCCTTTATACATCCCAGCACTTATTGTTAAACCCAGTTCATGTGATGTTTGAGTTGAAAACAACTAACAAGCCAGCAAACTCCACAGCTCGCAGATTCACTTGAGACTATTTGGAGTCATTTCAACCTATGATGTTTGGCAGGCTGGATTCAACAAAACTGTGAAGTAGGCAGTTTTCTTTTACCTTCCCATTACTTTTTCTGTTTCTCAACTTGTCAGTTAATCTGAACAACCCCATCCCAACCCTCATAATATGGTCATGCTGTCAAGAAGTTTCAAGTAAAGAATCCAACCCAGATCAAACACTTGATTGTTTCCTTCTTTTCTCTTTTTTACCAGGAATGCATAAATTCTAACTGAAGTGTTAGTGACTAATCACATTTATTCAAAACGTTTCTTAGTGCTTTTTCCATACACCAGCCTATGGATCTGAAGATAAAATGGGAAATGAGATATAGTAATATGATACATACATCCTATATGCCAGGCACTGTTCTGAGCATTTCATAAGTATTAACTTATTTTGTCATTATAACTATTTCTCTGAGGTAGAAATAGAGGACCTCTTGTGATGCAGTGGTTAAGCATTTGGCTGCCAACTGAAAGGTCAGCCATTCAAACCCAAGAGTCTCTCCCTAAGAGAAAGATGTGACAGTCTGCTTCCACAAAGATTGCAGCCTTGGAAACCTGGTGGAGCTATTCTACTCTGCTTTTAGGATTATTATGAGTCTGAGTTAACTCAATGACAATGGGTTTTTGTTTTGTGTTTATTTTTGAGGTGGATATCATTATGACGCTCATTTTACAGATGAAAAAAGAGACACAAAGAGTTAGGAGAATAGCTTTGTGACACTGTGCAACTAAGTAGAGGAGCTGGGACTTGAATCCAGCAGTCAGACGCCAGAGCAAGGCTACTACTCTTTTGGAGCTTCCACTCTAGAGGTGGGGAGCAAAGGCAATGAGAAAACAAGCAGTGTGATACATGCCAATGGTGATATGTGTTATGATAAAGTCTAGCATCAGACTTTGGGATTTTCTTACCAGTTGCTGAGGATAACTTGCAAGATGAAACAGAAAATAGGATAGTAGGTTAGAGGCAATCATATCTTAGCAAAGTGCTGAACAATTTTGTTACAGCAACTGTACAAACAGATGTCATGTTAATCTATTCTCATCATCTATCTCCTTCACTTTACTTTTCCACCCTACCCTCCTGTTTTGATCCTCTGGTGCTACTATAACAGAAATACCAAAAGTGGATAACTTTAACAAACAGGGATTTATACTTTTATAGTTTTGGAGGCTAGAAGTTGAAGTTCAAAGTGCCACCTCTAGGGATTGGGTGAAGGCCCCTTGACCTTGGGCTTCAGGTCTGCCTTGATCCTGGCCCATTGGAGCTGGAAACTCACCGCTGTCGAGTTGATCTCAACTCAGAGTGACCCCTCCTTGGGTTTCTGAGGCAGTACCTCTACAGAAGTAAATTGTCCAGTCTTTCTTCCAAGGAGTGGCTGGTGAGTTTGAACCACCAGGTTCTGGTTAGCAGTCAAATGCCTTAGGCACTATGCCACTAGAGCTCCTATTGGAGCTGGAGATGTCTCAACTCAGGTAACCACTAGCTGCTGAGGCTGACAAACATATAATTGACTAGTAAAATGGCAGAGTCCCAAGATTATCAAGGAACACAGTAGGCCACTAGTTCAAGTCCAGAAACAGTCCCAAGATTGACAGACAACATGGCAGGCCACTCACTGGATGACTTGGGAAATGCAGGATCCAAATGTGCTAAGAAGCTCAAGGCCTTTCTCAAAGCATCTTCTTATATACTGGAAGCAGACCACTCCCTAAGGCAGCTACTCAGATGCTCATAGCAGATTCTATCATGGAGTTGATTACCAGTTCCATCATGAGGAATCACTACAACCAGCTGCCCAGTCACTCAAAACCAGGCCCAGCTACGTTGACACATAACCTTAACTACCATGCATCCTAACTCCTTTGGCTCTTCAGAGCAAGATGACAGAGTGATGCCATCATGTTTCCCTCTTCCTTGGGCCCCATTTACAAATAGAAGGTCTAGTTTCCAGGGTGATAAGGAAGGAACAGGCAAGAGCCAATAGTGAAATCAACTGGATCCTTACATCCTTTCTGTGCTTCTCCCTTATTTCATCATCTTTGCTACTTCTAGGCCTACTCACACATGTAATTTGTGAGTAAATATTCTCAAGTCTTTATATTCCATTGTAGAAATCAGTTAAATGTCTCTTTCCCACCCAGCTTTTCTTTTTCTTAAAGAAATTAGGTGATTAAGTACTGGACACAGACACATGACATCTGTTCATACAATTGCTGTAACAAATATCTGTTAGTTTTCCAAATATCTGTTAGTTTAATATCCCCATCATTGACTTCAAATTGTTTTAGTACATTTTCCCATTCCAGTTACATAATTTCAATTTTTTTTTTCCTGGAACAACTTCTTTATAACTAGATGTTTTATTTTTCTTGCCCTTTTGAAATTTGGAATCTTTTTTTCACTTTTAAGTGATGCTCTCTCTCTATATATATTTGTTTTTATTTAAAAATTTCTAGATAAGGGATTATGTCAAGAATTGCTGTCTTTCAGAACCTAACAGTTTTCTAAAGAAGGCTGGTGTTTACATTGATGGATTCCAGTTAGGAGAAGATTTTATTGAATTGCATAAACTTCTAGGAAAATCCACTTTCAAAAATGCAAAACTCTATGGCCCTGACATTGGTCAGCCTCGAGGAAAGACTGTTAAGATATTGAGAAGGTAAGAGCTAGAGGAAGCAGAACTACTTTTAGAAATGAATGTTTAGAGTTTATGTTAACGGTGGTAGAATGATTTGGAAAAGGATAACCAGAATGGCTGCACAACTTGAAGTATGTAATCAATGTCACTATATTGTACATGTAGAAGTTGTTAAGATTGTGTATGTTTTGTTACATATTTTCACCACAAGAAAAGAATAAAAAATATTTCTCTCTGATGAATAGTCATATGATTGAAGAGTCAATAGTCCATATGATTAACTGCTTGATTAGATTTTTTTTTTTCACAAAACAAAACATTTTCACCAATGTTTAACCAGAAGAGGAAACCTTAACAGCCTCAGAATACCAAGAGTTCTGGGGAAAACGGCATCTATGATAAAATTTAGATTACAATTAAGGAATTAGTGTTTGCCTGACCCAACAGTAACCAGCTCATTTCAGAGGAATAAACTCTTGGTGTATATATTCAGTTATTTTCATATGAGGACTAAGTGATGATATAATGGATTTTTTTCCCCCTAGTTTTCTGGAAGTGGGAGGAGAAGTGATTGATTCAGTTACATGGCACCAGTAAGTATTGTCTTCTATTCTTTCACTAGAAAACTAGCACTAGCTCTACTTATTACTTATGTCCCTAAAAATTATTTCTATTTATCTGCTAATTGAGTTTTTAATTCAAACAAGAAACAAATAGTGTCTCAAGCAGCAAAATACTAGAATTTTCATATTATTACAACTTATTTTAATGAATGTGGTGATTTCTATAAGGTCAAGGCACCTTGTCACTTGACCCATGGAACCAACATAATATCCAAAGATTGTGTAACCCCATAAGTATCTGTCTTGAGATTGTGTCTTTTCAAGACAGAGTAACTGTTTTCTAGTTATCTCAATAGAGTGAATGTCTTAGTTATTTAGTGCTGCTATTAAAAGGATACCACAAGTGTATGGCTTTAACAAACATAAATTTTATCTTTCATAGCTTAGGAGGCTAGAAGTCTGAAGTCAAGGTACCAGCTCTAAGGGAAGGCCTTCTCTCTCTGTCAGCTCTGGGGAAAAGTTCTTGTCTCCTTCCAACATATGTGGGCCTGGCATTCCTTGGAGATCTCCATGTGTCTTGGCATCAATATTCCCCTGGGTATAGGAGTTGCTCAGCACAGGGATCCTGGGTCCAAAAGATACCTTCTGCTCCTGGCTCTTCTTTCTTGGTAGTAATCAGATCCTTCTCTTCTTGGCTTGCTTGCGTCTCTCTCCTTTTATCTCTTGTAAGATACAAAGTGTGACTCAAGCAAGGGTGTGACTTGAGTAAAGGTAGGAACTTGAATAAGGGTATGACTTGAGTACTTGAGTAAGGGTGGTGAGTTGAGTCAAGATGGGACTTGTAAGCCTGTAAGATTGTAAGATACAACCCACCTTAAACTTGCCTCATTAACATATGGAGATTAGAATTTACAATACATATTACAAAATGGAGGATAATTATATCACAGCACATGATGTGGACAACTACACAATACTAGGAATCACAGCCTAGCCAAATTAACACATATTTTAGTGGGACACAATTCAACCCATGACAATGGACTCTTCTTCATGTCCTTCCATTTTGATCTCCCTAGTAGAACTTCTGATTTTTCTTTCTTCTTTTTTTTTTTTTTTAATTGAAGGGAAGTGGGAAAGGTAGGAACAAGGTCACCAATTACAAGCAGAAAGTAAAGTCTGTTATTTTTTTTTCTGAATATATTATGAATAATTTAGCTACTATTTGAATGGACGAATTGCTACCAAAGAAGATTTTCTAAATCCTGATGTACTGGATACTTTCATTTTATCTGCACAAAAAATTTTCCAGGTAATATTCTTTTTCTTTTAAGAAAAAAAGTAAAACCAGAACCTTTATTTGTAGTCTAGTTAGTTCTAAATTCTACAGATTTATAAATGTGCATGTTTTTCTAATCTTAAGTATATGAATTTTGGGACAGACATTATGTCTTATTCACCTTTGGTTGCCCTTTAGCATAGGACCTTACCCATATAAGTTGATTAGAAATCAAAAACACTTTAAATAGCCTTTTAATAGAATTAATTATCAAAGGACATAAAAATATGTTTGCTTATGTTCTTCTCACACCCTAGCATTATAGTAAAAAGCAAATTGCTCAAAACCTAAATGACTGCAAACATGTTTTGTAACTATATTAGACAGATGGGTATAGTTGACAATGAATACAAGGTTTTGAATGTTGTTAATCGTAGCATCATGTTTGATCAGTTTATTTGAAATTACCATGGAGACTTCCCTGTTCCATAGGTTGTTGAGGAAACAAGACCCCGCAAGAAGGTTTGGTTAGGGGAAACAAGCTCAGCATATGGTGGTGGAGCGCCCTTGCTGTCCAACACCTTTGCAGCTGGCTTTATGTAAGTAAAACAACACTCACGTCCAGGAACAGATTACAGCCATTTCCCTACCTTCTGTTCAGTTACAATAGCCCATCAGCCAAAAAGCAGATCAAAAGGTGATCTGTGGCTTAGCCCCAAAATTTTTGCCAGGTTTTGCAAGGAAGTAATTTACTAAACCTTGTTGTTGTTGTTGTTGTTGTTGTTGTTGTTGTTGTTATGTGCCGTCGAGTCGGACCCAACTCATAGTGACCCTTCCTTACATCTTTAATGTATCCTAAATTAATCATTGCAAGAATGATTTGGTTTGGAAATTTTGTTCCTTAATTAACCAAGCCAAACCTGTTGCCATTGAGTCAATCCTAATTCATGATGAAACATATTGTAAAAGAGTACACATCTCAGAGCTTGGAGATTAATAAAGATACTTACTATATGTAGCTGTACTTAAAGATTCCTAAGAAGTGTGGTGCCTTAAGTATAAGTTCACACTAGGGGGTTTTCCAATGAATTCAAAGATTTATCAAATCATCTCATTATCCAACCAAGACAAACTTGATTGCTTTAGAATATTGATTTAACTATATTTAATAATCTGCTAAATGCCCTTTATACCTCTATAAATTTTATGATTAAGACAAATTCTCCTTCCTGTCCCATTCTCATTCTTAGAATCCAAAAATAAAGCACAATACTGTTGGAATGGCAATGTGAAGGATAGAGAAAAAAGAATGAAGATAATTGTTTTACCATTAACCACAGATGTGGGAGACGGGGGGGGGGTTCATAAAATTTTAGGTGTGATACTACTTATTCCACATTTTATTACTCAGACCACATTTGAGAAGCAGGAGGAGAGTTGGGCTATTCTCACAGGATGAAAAATGGTCTATTGGGGTGGGAATTTGTCTACTTTGCTTCGTAGAAGTTGGGTTACCCTGCCTGAGACTCCCTGCTTTCTTGATGATATATAGAGAGCTTTCTAGGATAGTTATCATCCTGAAGTCAGGAAGATGTAAAGGAAAGGATTCTACTGCTACTGCATATAGTGTCCATTTCATTCAAATGACTTATTTATAATTAATGCCACTTTTCTGGTTTCCTGTTAATGTCTCCCGTATAGATGAATGAATCAGGATAGCATGAAATTAGAATTATTTTATTTTCCAAAGCTGAAGAAAGCTAGATCTCTCTCTGCTCCAGGTGGCTGGACAAATTGGGCCTGTCGGCCAGAATGGGCATTGAGGTCGTGATGAGGCAAGTGTTCTTCGGAGCTGGAAACTACCACCTAGTGGATGAAAACTTTGAGCCTTTACCTGTAAGTGACCTTCCCCCTGCTCCCCTATTTCTACAAATGGATTAAAGGATGCTAAGGGTGCTTTGTCATCTTCCTAGGAATAATCATTGTTATTCATTGCCTTTAATATATAGCCAAATCATAGAATGGTGAGTTGAAAGAGACTTTAAAGATCATCCAGCCTAATATTTTTGTTTTTCGAGATAAGGAATTGAGACTCAGGAATAACTTGTTTAATATGGGTCCTTTTGGGCATGATATGGATTTTTAAAAAAATCAACAGAGTTTATTTGATAGAGTAGTTTTAGATTTGCTAAACTAAAATAAGAAGATGCATGTAGTACACAGAGTCCCCATATACTTCCTTCTTTTCTTCC
>NW_006921759.1:1781291-1782342 GCF_000298275.1 Orycteropus afer afer
TTTTGTTTGTATGTTGATGCATTTGAATTGTGGTATTGGTGAAGAATATTGAATGTACCATGGACTGTTGAAGAACTAATCTGTCTTGGAGGACGAACAGCCAGAATGTTCTTTAGAAACAAGAATACCCAGACTTTGTCTCTCATACTTAGTCATGTTGTCAACAGAAATGATTCCCTGGAGAAGGAATATCATACTTGGTAAGGTAGAGGGTCAGTGAAAAATAGGAAGACTCTCAACAAGATGGATTGAAACAGGGCTCAAGCATGGCAACAATGGTGAGAAAGGTGCAGGACTGGGCAGTGCTGTAGATAGGGTTCGACAGCATCTAACAACAACAATATTTTTTAAGGGTAATTTCTAAGAGAATTATCTGAAATCAGAAATTATTTGAAATGTAGGAAAGCTGAGAAATTTTGCAAAGAACACATGTCAAAAAGTAAGTTAGGTTCTTTCCCTTAAATCCCACTTGTTCATGGTGTATGACTCTTTTAATACGCTTTTGGATTCTGTTTGCAAGTATTTGTTGAGGATTTTTACATCTATATTCATAAGCGATATTGTCATTATCTTTTTTCATGGTATCTTCTTCTGGTTTGAGAATCAGAGTTACGTTTGCTTCATCGAATGAACTAGAGACTATTCCTATCTGCTCTATCTTTTGGAAGATTTTAAACAGTACTGGTGTCAATTCTCTAAATGTTTGGTAGAATTCCCCAGCGAAGCCATCTGGTCCAGGATTTTGTTGTTTGGGGGAGGTTTTTGATTATTGATTCCATCTTTTCACTTGTTATGGGTGTTTTGAGACTTTATATTTGTTCTTAAGTCACTTTGGGTAGGCTGTGTGCTTCTAAGAATTTGTCCATTTCATCTAGGTTATCCAGTTTGTCCTTGTACAGTTGTTCATAATACTCTGTCATAGTTATCTTGATTTCTCTCAGGTCAGTTGTAATGTCCTCTATTTCATTTTCTATTTTGATTATCTGCATCTTCTTTTCTTTGTCAGTCTTGATAAAGACTTGTCAATTTTATTGATCTGTTCAAAGAATCA
>NW_006921759.1:1784178-1785087 GCF_000298275.1 Orycteropus afer afer
TCCGAGGAGTGGCTGGTGGATTATAGCAACCCTAAATTATAAAGTAGAACCACTTTATAGGGTTTCCTAGGCTGTAACATTTATGAAAGCAAATCCCCAAATCTTTTCCCCTATGGGGATGCTGGTGGGTTCAAACCATTGATCTTTCAGTTACCAGCCTAGCACTTAACCATTGTACCACCAGGGCTCCTTGATAATTTCATTAGACATTCAAAATCCACCGCTAGCCCTTTCTTTTTTGTGTGTGATGGTAATATATATAACTCTTATAAAACTCACTGCCATCAAGTTAAATCCAACTTATAGCGACCCTCCTTGGGTTTCCAAGGCAGTATAACTATGGAAGTAGATTGCCCAACCTTCCTTACGAGGAGTGGTTGTTGGGTTTGAACTGTCAGCCTTCTGGTTAGCAGTCAGATGCCTTAGGCACTACACCACCATATATATATATATATATATATATATAATAACATCAGGTTTAGCCATTTTTAAGTGTATAATGCAATGACATTAACTATATTCACAATGTTGTACAACCATTGCCACTATTTATTTCTAAAACATCTTCATAATCTCAAACAGAAACTTTGTACCTATCAAGCAATAGCCTCCCATCCCTCCTCTCTCCAGTGCCTGGTAGCCACTAATAACCTTTTGTCTTATGTATTTGCCAATTCTAAATGTTTCATAGAAATGAGATCATACATTATTTGCCCTTCTGTATCTGGTTCACTTCACATGCTGCAATGTTTTCAAGGTTCATTCATGTTGTACCATATATTAGAACTTCAAATCTCTTTATAACTGAATAATATCCCATTGTATGGATATACCATATTTTGTCTATCCATTCATATGTTGATGGATATTTCTGTTGTTTCCACCTTTTGGCACCTTTATTAGGCTGCA
>NW_006921759.1:1787007-1788848 GCF_000298275.1 Orycteropus afer afer
GCCAACTCAATGGCACCTAACAACATAACAATAACAACAGGTTAACAGTTGCACTGTTTGTAATATAACAATTTGCTCACCACTTTTTTTGTTAAAGAAGTGAAATAAATAAAAAATCTATTTCTCTCCCTTCCACCAAAACTAGGATTATTGGCTATCTCTTCTATTCAAGAAACTGGTGGGCACCAATGTGTTAATGGCAAATGTGAAAGGTACAGAAGGAAGCAAGCTTCGAGTATACCTTCACTGCACAAATAACAATCAGTAAGTATGAAAAGCACCCTTTATCAATCAATTTACAAATTATGTGCTTAATCAGTAACTTCCTCTTCTGACATCCTATTGCCATATATGCCTATATAGCAGGTCTAAGATGTGTCGGTGTGTTGTGCTTATTCTTATATGCCAGAGTCTAACTCATTGGGATTGGTTCGATGGCAATGGGTTTGTTTAGAGTCTAACTGAGAAGGCTTAGCTTGAATACAGACATTTACAGTCCAGCAAAGTTTTGTGCAATGATATTAATTACCATAATCCATAATGGCTATATATATTGGATTTAAATAATGAATCAAACTAAATGTAAGAAAATTTAACTATTTTTAGATGACTGGTTAATTCATTGAAAAACTATAAATGAATATAAATACTAATTTATATGAATGAATATTATATGAATATACTTATACTCTTGTATCATACTTAATAACTTGAAATTATTAAAGAAGAACACCAACAACCTTACTTTCAAAAGAGTCAACCACAATTCCTGCAGTTAAGAGGCCACAGAGATTTTTGTGAGCCATTGCTCTGGTCTCAGGTAGCAAAACATGTTCTTAAGTCTCAGAAGGTTTCTTCCTCTTCTTGGTTTGAATCTATCTTTATGGATAGAATGATGCTAAAATAGTCATGCTAGCCCATTTCTAGTGAATGAGAGCTCTGTGAGGAGTAAGGGCCGCACTAGGGAGTAATGGGAGAATTATTTGGATAGATAAATTCTGCAAAGCATCAATAGATTGAACTTTTTTGTTTGTTTCCAATATTTTTTAAAGCTAGAAAAAGTCTCTGTTCATATGGCTTATAATTTGAATTCACGGGAACCCTCAAAATATACTTTTTATTATTTCATCTTCCTAGTTGACATACTAGCAACTCAACCTGGCAAAAGAGGAAAGATTGCAGAATGCAATAGCTCTGAAAATGGTAGTGTAAAGAGCAGTACTTTTTACCATGTTTTAAGGGTGGACACTGAAAGGACTCATCATCATTATGAATACTAATATCCATGATCATATTTGTAACTGACTTTTTAATTGCTTACATTAGATAAATATTTTTATCAAGTTAATCTATTTGCTTTTAGCCCAAGGTATAAAGAAGGCGATTTAACTCTGTATGCCTTAAACCTACATAATATCACCATGCGCTTACAGTTGCCATATCATTTATTTGACAAACAAGTGGATAAATACCTCATAAAACCTTTAGGACCTGATGGATTACTTTCCAAGTGAGTATTCTTCCTTGCTTATTTCTAACTTTCTTCAAATTTGTTGGCATTTACAGTATTGGTAGGGAACCACAAAGTCAACTACTCCAAGTCCAACTATTCTTACATTCAGGAAGTTTATATATGAATACTTATTAATGCAGATACAACTTACTGTGAGAGTCCAAAACAGAAAGATTACAAACACAATGAACACAAAGTAGCAGTTACCTTAGGGAATATTTTGCATTTCACAACAACTTGGTATATAAAGCTCCACTAAATGTATTTGGATTATTTGCTCTAAATAGACTTACAATTCTTGGTAACACAGTCTCTAAAATAAAGCATA
>NW_006921759.1:1789518-1790585 GCF_000298275.1 Orycteropus afer afer
GCTGGCAGTTCAAACCCACCAGCCACTCCTCAGAAGGAAGGTTGGGCAACCTACTTCCGAAGCGATACTGCCTGGAAACCCAAGGAGGGGTCGCTATGAGTGGGTTCCAACTCGACGGCACACAACAACAACATCTGTCAGCGTGTCACACTGTGGTAGCTTGCATGCTGCTGTAGTGCTGGAGGCTGTGCCACTGGCATTTCAAATACCAGCAGGGTTACCCACAGTGGACATGTTTCAGTGCAGCTTCTAGACTAAAAACACACTAGGAAGAAGGACCTAGTGATTTACTTCTAAAACAAAATGCCCAGTGCAAACTTTATGTAAAACTTTATGTACCATTGACTTAGTGCTGGAAGATGAGCCCCTCATATTGGAAGGCACTCAGTATATAACTGGAGCACAGCGGCTGCAACAATGGGCTCAAACCTAACAGTTTTAAGGATGGCATAAGACTGGGCAGTGGTTCGTTCTGCAGTACATAGGATCATTATTTGTTGGAACCAACTTGATGACACCTAACAACAACAACACCTTTAATTTTTTTCTATAAGTGTAATCCTATAACCTTTAGTGGAGGTAACAACAACAACAACAAAGGAAAACTCTACAAGTTTTCCCAAGTATCTTTGTACATCTCCTATGTACATACACATTTCTGATGGGCTGCATATTTTATAAAATGAATGTATCAAGGTTTACTTACCCACATTTCTACTGTTTATACCTTTTTTCCTGTTGTAAATAATGCATCTTTAGGTAACAGGTACTTCCCTCTATTTAGGTTCTGGCCTTTTGGGATTGGATATTTTTAACATATTTTTACCTGATGGTACAAAAGCTTTTCTGAAGTACTTGAATAATAGTTGTAGAGTTGAAAGTGTCTAAAGAGATTTTTTTAATCCATCCAGCCATCTAAGGCCAGCTGGCTAGGTTTGACCCCTCTTCTGTCAGAGCTTATGGTCTCTCATGATGGCTGTTCTCACTAGGAGGTTAAAGTGAGCCCTTCTGTGCCTTTCACCTACTGGTCTTATTTCTACTCTTTATAGTAGAGGTTGGAAACTATA
>NW_006921759.1:1790805-1792026 GCF_000298275.1 Orycteropus afer afer
TTTTATTTTTAATTGGTAGCCAATGATTAAAACTTGATAACTAAAATATCTGTATTTCTACCTTTTCTTCTTTAAAAAATAAAATAGATACTCGGAAGGTGAAAGGGGGACTCATTGCTTCAGGGCATTGAGCTTCTTCTGTTAAAGGTGATAGAAAAATTAGGAAGTGGATAATGGTGATGGTTGAACAACATGATACATATAATAAATGTCACTAAATTGCATATATGAAGAATGTTGAAAAGGCAATGTTTTGTTGCATATATATTTACCACAATAATTTTTTAAATGATCTATTTTGGTTACACATAAGAAGGACATTACATGTGCAAACAAGCAATATTAAGTTTAATTCCTGCTGTCTCTCTCATTGCTTGCACATTCCCCAGGAATTTACACATTCAACAAATGTTTGTTGAATGAATGAATGTACTAGTCAATGAGATGTTATAGCTAAAAAAGAAAGGAATACTCTGGCAACTCTGGGTTTCCTTTCCAAATTAGTTGGGTTGAATTGAGATCATTTGTTTTAGATAGGCCACATGCTTTCTAGTTCTCCACAGTCCCTCTATGACTGTTATTTTATGCCTGCCGTACTGCATTTGCATATATAAATTTTTTGTCTTTGTGGACATTTGAGTTTGCTACCTCTAACGTGGAGCAGTGCTGAAAACCTCTCTAGGTTTATCTAGGAAAAATCTCAAATATTTGAAGGACATTTGAGTTATCTCCATCCAGGCTAAATACGTCCAGTTTCTTCAAGGATTCTTTTCTTTGTTCTAATTATCTGACTCTGTTACATTCTGATCACACATTTCATGCTTTCTTACTGGAAAATTGGTGAAATTATGGATAATGTTTTATTCCCCTAAATTCTCTTTGATTAACATATATTACCTATAATTTTCTCTTTTTAAAATGTTGCAAAAAGTATCCCATGTAAGTTTCATGTGTCTGCACTTGATTATATTAATGACTGTGGTAGTTAAGGTTATGTGTCAACTTGGCTGGGTCTGGTTTTGAGTAGCTGGGCAGCTGGATGTAATATTCCCCATGATGATATTGGTAATAAACTCCACGCTGGAATCTACTGTGAGCAGCCTCAGGGATGTGGTCTGCTCCCAGTATATAAAGAGAAGCTTTAGGAATGGTCTATAGCTTTTAGCACACTTGAATCCTGCATGTAGCTGAGTTGTTCAGCAGCCAGCCATGTTGTCTGCT
>NW_006921759.1:1793401-1794181 GCF_000298275.1 Orycteropus afer afer
GTTGAAGCCCAAGGTTGAGGGGCTTTCACCCAGCCCCTAGAACCTGGCACTTTGAACTCAGACTTAAAGCCTCCAGACTGTTAGAGAATAAACTCCTGTTTGTGGTATTTTCTGTTAGGAAAGCACTAGGTAACCAAAATAGAATATGGTACCAAGAGAGGGCGATGCTGCTCTGATACCTAAAATGTGGAAACAGGAGTGGGTGCGTCCTTGACCTGAGACCTCAGCAGAGAGACCCCACCATGCGGCCTGAGAGATGGCAGGAACAGAGCCAAGAGACCAGCATGATATACAACAGGAGCAGAGTGGAGAGACCGGCATGAGAGACGGCAGGAGTGGAGCTGAGAGAACTGGCATGAGACAGCGACAGCCTTACCAGCCCACAGAGGAGAAAGCTTGATGTCATTGCAAAGGCAGCTTCCTGGCAGAGTGGGTTGCCTTTAGGGATTAATTGTTAGAAGAGATCAGCATGATATGGAGTATTAGGTTGGTCGGCCCATGGAGCAAGAAAGCTGAGTGCTTTCAGGGCAGGAAGATTTCTAGCAGAGTGGGTTGCCTTTGGCATTAATTGGCAGAAGTAGAGAGACCAAGGAAATGGGAATCAGAGCTGCCTCAGCTTCAAAGTGTAGGACCATGGCCTCTGGGGGTGGAACCACCATAGGCCCCTAGGTTTCAAAGAGTTAGACCTTCACCAACTTGGTTCTGGAGTATGAGCCATAGCCGCTGCCCAAGAGAAAGGGGGCAGGGTTACCATGCCCAATAGGGAGAGAAATGGAGCCT
>NW_006921759.1:1795326-1808545 GCF_000298275.1 Orycteropus afer afer
AAAAAAAAGAAAAAAATGGGGCATGTGAACTGAGTACAACTGCAATACAGACTTGTTAGCCTCTGACACAGTCATGAGCATGTTGTTGACATGTCTTAAGTTACAGAACCCAGAGTTCAGCAGCCAACCAAGGTTCAATGGAAACTGGATTTTCTGCTGACTGATACTTACCAAGGACAGAGTGTGAGATACTTTTAAGTGAAAACTTTATAATAATGCTAAATAGGTATGGTTGTTAAGTTTGTGTGTCAACTTGTCTGGGCCTGGTTGAGTGGCTGGGTAGCTGAATGTAGTATTCCCTGTGATGAGACTGGTAATGAACTCCGTGGTGGCATCTACTGTGAGCAGCTGAGTAGCTGCCTTTAGCACGTGGTCTGCTTCTTGTATATAAGGAGAAGCCTTGGGGAATGGTCTCTGGCTTATAGCATGCTTGAACCCTGCATGTAGCTGAGTCATTGTTCAACAGCCTGCCATGCTCTGCCAATCTAGTGGATTTGAATTAATGGCCTACCATATGGTTTGGTAACATCAGGACTGTGCTTTTTTACTTATCAGCCTTGGGCTTGTCAGCCTCAGCAGCCAGCAGCTGTCTGAGTAAAGAAAAGGAGACAGAGCTGAAGCCCAAGGTTGAGGGGCTTTTAACCATCCCCTAGAGCCCAGCACTTTGGACTCAGACTTAAAGCCTCCAAACTGTAAGAGAATAAACTGTTTGTTCAAGCCATCCCAATTGTGGTATATTTCTGTCAGGGTGGCACTAGGTTATCAGAACAAAATGAAACACCCAAATTTTTAACAATAGAGAATTAAGTAAAAAATACTAATACACTCACACAATGAAATCCTGTGCAGCCATTAAAATGATGTATTGGATGAATGTTTTAATGGTGTGGGGAAGTATCAGGATATGTTAAGTGGAAGAGATACAAGTTTAAGAATATTACAGTGTAGTCATTTTATAAAAAATAAAAATATGTCTACATTTAGAACATAGAACAAAGATGGATATGCACTGAATTAAAAATTTATCAAAATATTCAGAAGAAAGAAGTGGCATCCACTTCTCAAAAAATTGTCCAGTGAAAATATTATGAATAACAGTGAAACACTGTCTGATATAGTACTGGCAACCTTTATGAATAGCTCTGAAGCTTTGTCCAATATAGTGCTGGAAGATGAGCCCCTCGGGTCAGAGGGCACTCAAAATATGACTAGGAAAGAACTGCCTTCTCAAATTAGAGCCAATCTTAATGATGTGGATGGAGTAAAGCTTTCAGGATCTCCATTTGCTGATGTGGCATGACTCAAAATGAGAAGAAACAGCTGCAAACATCTATTAATAATTGGAACACGGAATGTATGAAGTATGAATCTAGGAAAATTGGAAGTTGTCAAAAATGAAATGAAATGCATAAATATCAATATCCTAGGCTTTAGTGAGCTGAAATTGACTGGTTTTGGCCATTTTGAATCAGGTAACCATATGATCTACTATGCTCAAGATGACAAATTGAACAGGAATGGCATGGCATTAATTATCATAAAGAATATTTCCAGATTTATCCTGAAGTACAATGCTATCAGTGATGGGATAATATCCATATGCATACAAGGAAGACCAGTTAATACTACTATTATTCAAACTTAAGCACTAACCATCAAAGTCAAGGATGAGAAAATTAAAGATTTTTACCAACTTCTGCAATATGAAATTGACCAAACATTCAATCAAGATGTGTTGATTATCTCACTTGTGATTGGAATGAAAAAGTTGGAAACAAAGATCACCAGTAGTTGGAAAATATGGCCTTAGTGATAGAAATAACACTGGTGATCACATCGTAGAATTTTGCAAGGCCAATGACTTATTCATTGCAAATATCTTTTTTCAACAACAAAAATGGCAGCTATACATGTGGACTTCACCAGATGGTGTACACAGGAATCAGATTGACTACATCTGTGGCAAAAGACAATGGAGAATCTCAGTATCTTCAGCGAAAACAAGACCAGGAGCTGATTGTGAAACAGACCATCAACTGCTCATATGCAAGTTCATGTTGAAGCTGAAGACAATTAAAACAAATGCACAAGAATCAAAATATGACCTTAATTATATTCTTCCTGAATTTAGAGACTATCTAAATAGATTTGACCCATTGAACACAGTGACCAAAACCCCTTGATGTGGGATGACATCAAGAACATCATCCATGAAGAAACTAGGTCATTAAAGAGACAGGAAAGAAGAAAAGACCAAAATGGATGTCAGAAGAGATTCTGAAACTTGCCCTTGAATGGAAAATAGCTAAAGCAAATGGAAGAAATGACAAGATAAAAGACATGAACAGAAGATTTCAAAGAGCAGCTTGAGAAGACAAAGTCAGTTATTATATAATGAAATGTGCGAAGACCTGGAATTAGAAAACCAAAAGGGAAGGACTATTGACTGATCCAGGAAACATCAAAAGAAGATGAAAGAATACACAGTAACGAAGTACCTAAGGCACTTGAATGATAACCAGAAAGCTGGCAGTTAGAACCCACCATTCACTCCTCAGAAGAAAGGTTGGGCAATCTACTTCTGTGGTGATACCACCTCAGAAACCCAAGGAGGGGTCGCTATGAGTCAGGTCTGACTCAATAATATACTAAAAAGAATTGGTTGAAGTTCATCCATTTCAGGAGGTGGCATATGATCAAGAAGCAATGGTATTGAAGGAAGAAGTTAAAGCTGCAGTGAAGGAACTGGTGGAGAACAAGTCTCCAGGAATTGATGGTATACCCACTGAGATGTTTCAATAAATGGATGCCACTCTAGAGGCACTCACTTGTCTATGCCAAGCAATTTAGAAGACAGCTACCTGCCCAACTGACTGGAAGAGATCCATATGTGTGCATCTAACCCAAGCCATGGTATTTTCAATCATCTCGTGTGCATGTGAGAGCTGGAGAATGAGTAAGGAAGATCGAAGAAAAGTCAATGCTTTTGAATTGTGGTGTTGGCAAAGAATGCTGAGAGTACCATGGACTACCAGGAGAACTAACAGATCTGTCCTGGAAGAAGTGCAGCCAGAATGCTCCTTGGAAGTGAGAATGGCCAGACTTTGTATCACCTACCTTGATCATATTGTCAGAAGGGACCATTCCCTGGAGAAGGATATCAAGCTTGGTAAAGTGGAGGGTCAATGAAAAAGAGGAAGGCCCTCAACGAGATGGATTGACATAGTGGCTGCAATAATGGTCTCTGGTATAGCAAGGATTGTGAGGCTGGCACAGAACTGGGCACTGTTTCATTCTGTTGCATATACAGTCACTTAGTCGGAGCTGACTCGATGGCACCTAAGAACAACAACAATATCAAAATATTTAATAGATTACTTTTGTTACATTTACTGACCTGAATAATAATAGATGATACCTTTATAGTGATGACTATATGGGAACACTTATAAGGCATCGTTATATACATGTATGTATTACATATACAACATACATATAAGTCTGGTAGTAAGTATATCTTCTAAATTTTCAACAATGAAAGTGCTAACTTTTATGGTAAAATAAAAAGCATTTAAGAAAAGAATTACAGAGATATAAGCATTGTCTGGGAGCTCTGGTAGCATAGTGGCTAAGGCACTTGACTGCTAACCAGAAGGCTGGCAGTTCAAACCCACCAGCCACTCCTCGGAAGGAAGATGGGGCAATCTACTTCCGTAGTGATACTGCCTCGGAAACCCAAGGAGGGGTCGCTATGAGTCGGGTCCGACTCGACGGCACACAACAACAACAACAAGCATTGTTTATTATTATAGAAGTAACTAGCGCTTAAGGCATTTGACTTCCATCTGGAAGGCTGGCAGTTCAAATCCACCTGTCACTCCTCGAAAGGAAGAGTGGACAGTCTACTTCCATAGAGACACCACCTCAGAAACCTAAGGAGGGATCACTATGAACTGGAACCAACTCAACAGCAGTGAATTTGGTTTGGTTTTGATAGCTCTGGTAGCATAGTGCCTAAGGCATTTGACTGCTAACCAGACTTGCAGTTCAAACCCAGTAGCCACTCCTTGGGAGGAAGGTTGGGCAATCTACTTCCATAGTGATACTGCCTTGCAAACCCAAGGAGGGGTCACTATGAGTCAGATTTGACTCAATGGCACTGGAAAGCTAAAAGTGGACTTTTTTTCATAAGCTGTTATTTATATTGGATTTTTTCCTGAGAACCTGTACTAATTTGATTTGAATAATAATAAGTGTCCATAAGAAATAACACTTGTCATTAACAAGATGGGGTTTTTCCCCCCATTTTTTTAACTCAACTTTGAATTGCAACAGTACAATACAAAGGAAACAAATCTTTTGGAATCTGTGGTTTAGCCAAACAAAAATTTTTTTTGTTTCACTACCGTACTATACATTTTACCAAAATATCTTAACAGCATAAAAAAGTGAATGCACACCTCTTTGGGGGGGCGGCGCAGGTGAAAGGTTTATGGTCATCACTGTAAGTGGGCTAGTTCATTGCCAGGAGCTCTGGTGGCATAGTGCCTAAGGCATTTGACTGCTAACCAGAGGGCTGATGGTTCAAACCCACCAGCTGCTCCTCAGAAGGAAGGTTGGGCAATCTACTTCCGTAGTGATACCACCTTAGAAACCCAAAGAGGAGTCACTATGAGTCGGACCAACTTGACGGGAATGTGTTTGTTAGTTCATTGACTATCATTTTTATGTTACATTAGTGAATTTTACATCCCATTTTATATATATATATATATATATATATATAAATCCTTGTTTGCTTTATTTCAAAATGTTTTCAATTATTTGTCATCAAGTAAAATTGCAAAGTGAGGATGACTTGAAGCACTTACTGATAAAGATTAAAGACTACAGTCTGCAGTATGGATTGTTGTTGTTGTTGTCAGGTGCTGTAGTGTCATCTCCAACTCATAGCAACCCTATGCACAGCAGAATGACACACTGCCTGGTCCTGTGCCAGCCTCACAATCCTTGCAGTATGGATTTCACCTCAGTATAAAGAAAACAAAAATCCTCACAACCGGACCAATATGCTGCATCATGATAAATGGAGAAAAGATTGAAGTTGTCAAATACTTCTTATTACTTAGTTCTACAATCAACATCAATGGAAGCAGCAGTCAAAACATCAAAAGACATATTGCATTGGGCAAATCAGTTGCAAAAGACCTCTTTCAAGTGCTGAAGAGCAAAGATATCTCCTTGAAGACTAAGATGAGCCTAACCCAAGCCATGGTGTTTTCAGTCGCCTCATATGCATGTAAGAGCTAGACAATGAATAAGGAAGACCGAAGAAGAGTTGATGCTTTTGAGTTGTGTTGGCAAAGAATGCTGAAAGTACCGTGGAATGCTAAAAGAATTAACAAATCTGTCCTGGAAGAAATGCAGTCAGAATGCTCCTTGGAAGCAAGGATGGCCAGACTTCTTCGCACCTACTTTGGTCATGTTGTCAGAAGGGACCATTCCCTGGAGAAAGATATTATTCTTGGCAAAGTGGAGGGTCAACGAAAAAGGGGAAGACCCTTGAGGAGATGGACTGACACAGTGGCTGCAATGATGGGGTCAGGTATAATAAGCAAGGATTGTGAGGCTGTCACAGGACTTGGCAGTGTTTTATTCTGTTGTACAAAAGGTTGCTATGAGATGGAGACAACTTGACACATAACAACAAAAAAACAACTAAATGGCAATGACTCTAGAAGTTAAGCCATGTTTATCTTTTTTATATCTCCATAAAATTAACTTCTATAGATTGTATGTGTTCCATTTCCTGTAAAGAGCCAGCTAGCAAATATTTTAGCCCTAATGGCCTATAAGGATCTCTGATACAACTAATCAACTCTATCACTATAGCTTAGGGATCATCTAGGTTAAATATCTAACTGATGGAATATGGAAATAAAATTTATGATATAGACTGCCACACACACAAAAAAAATTGTCTAAAAATGATCTCACAACTTTTGTAGGGTAGCTGGAGTGTGTACAACTTGGCTAACTTGGGTATATCTTTCCCTTTTGCAGATCTGTTCAACTCAATGGTCAAATTCTGAAGATGGTAGATGATCAAACCCTGCCAGCTTTGACAGAAAAACCCCTCCGCCCAGGAAGTTCACTGGGCTTGCCACCTTTCTCCTATGGGTTTTTTGTGATAAGAAATGCAAAAGTTGCTGCTTGCCTCTGAAAATGAAGGAATTAACGATGGCCTGAGATTGACATTTTCCAGTGTAAAAGAATAAAGCAAAACTCAAGATCTAAGAAGGCAAGAAGATACATGAAAATGTACTTACGGGAGCTTCAGAGACATTGGAACATTCTCAGTGCCAAATTTAGTACAGTATTTTTGTCTCTCTAAGTAGACTACTGCTGATAATAATAGTTAATAATCCCTTGTGGCAAACACTATGATTGGTACTGTGCATGTACTATTTTTATTTAAGGTTATTAAAAATATGTATAAATGTTACCAGTATGGCCAGGAGGCAAGTAAGTAAAGGACATATTATTAGTTTTAAGAAAGTGCTTAGTTTTTATTTTTGAAAACAGTTATTAGAAGGTTGTTGCACTCTTTCCTGCATATACTATTTCTTTGGTATCCCAATGGAAAAAGTTTATTGCCACAGTCTTCAACATGGTTATAACAGTGGACCTAAACAGAGAGCTGGAATGGAGTTGCTGCTTCTCTTCTCTCTGTTCTGTTTGTCCTTGTCAACAATAGTATGTGATATGACAGATGGTTAGATGCAATAGTATAAAAAATGATTAGTGAAAATTCAGAGCAAAGGGATTATGTAAACTTCAAATAAAATAAAAACAACTGGAAATTAAATTACTTTACCAATAGGAGGAAAGTTAGAAAACATTCAATTTAGTTTAACCAGTTATCAACATTTAATTTAAATTGACGTTTAATTCATGTTTTAGTTGGGAAGCATTTGGCTGTAAGTAACAGAAATCTCTAATTTGTAGAAGCTTAAATAATAAGGAAATATATAATTCTACATAACAAGAAGTTCAAGTAGGGTGGGCTCTGGTAGGTCAATATGTCACAAAAGACCCAAGTTCCTCCCATCTCTCTGTTCTACCATCTTTAGTGTTGACTTCATTCTAAGGCTGATAGCATGATGGCTATAGCTGTTTCAAGGACCCATTCATACCTGGCAGCAGTCAGAGAAAGAAGATGGACAATTTTTCTGTGTCTACTTCATAGACCTGAAGATGCCTTTTTCAGAGATTTTCCCATGTCTTTTCACATCTTCTTGGTCAAGAGTTGGTTGCATGGCCATCCTTCCCCCCAATTACTGAGATTCCTATTATTGTCTCAAAATAATCCTCTGGAGTGGTATGGATGTTGGGTCATCTACAATAACAACAACAACAATAATAATCAGCACAATATTTCTGTGCTTATTATCAGTGATATAATTATTTTCCTCTTTATCATAATTTTTAGAAATATCCTCTTTATATTTATGCTTGCTATAAATATTGTCTCAACTAAATTTAAAGTATATTTATAAGGAGCTAACACTGGAACTTATAGTTTGGATGCTTCAATACCCTTACATTTTATATACAAGTCGTTTTATATTTTCACATTTGAAATAAAGTAATTTTATAACCTTTATATTGCATAATTATTCTTTTAATAAAACTAAGCCTACAGATTCCTACCTTTGGAAAAGTCTGGTTTTCCTTTGCCTCTTTCTTTACATCTCCTGCATCTATTTGTTTGTTCTCTCAACACCAAGAGTTGACCTTGAAGAAAAAAGATCAGGCACATAATTTCTTCATCGTGTACATTCAATCATGATCTAAGTCTTGTCTATTTTCCTCTTTCCTATCTCTTCTTCCACTTAATAAATCCAAGGCCTAATTTCTCACTTGTATTCTTACATTAATCTCCTAATTGTTCACCTTGACTGTGCTTGTTGTTGTTGTTGTTTTGTGCCGTCAAGTCAGACCCGACTCATAGCGACCCCTCCTTGGGTTTCCGAGGCAGTATCACTACGGAAGTAGATTGCCCCATCTTCCTTCCGAGGAGTGGCTGGTGGGTTTGAACCGCCAGCCTTCTGGTTAGCAGTCAAGTGCCTTAGCCACTATGCTACCAGAGCTCCCTTGACTGTGCTTACAATTTTTTAAATGGCTCCCTATTTCTCATGGGCACATGATGTCCTCCATAAACTGGCACTGCCATATTTCTTCAGTTTCAAATCTTGTCACTCACTCCATGAGCTCTATTCTCCAACCACAGGTCAACTGAGAAGTCTGAACACACTTCATCATGCTCCTGTATCTCTTATGATGTTCCCTCCACTCCTTGCCTGTTGTTGTTGTTGTTTGCCGTCAAGTTGGACCCGACTCATAGTGACCCCTCCTGGGGTTTCCGAGGCAGTATCACTAGGAAAGTAGATTGCCCAACCTTCCTTCCGAGGAGTGGCTGGTGAGTTTGAACCTCCAGCCTTCTGGTTAGCAGTCAAGTGCCTTAGGCACTATACTACCAGAGCTCCCCCTACTCCCTGCCTAGACTTATCCTTTTAACTCTGCTCTCCACCTGGCAAACTTTCAGCCCCAGCTCAAATATCAGATGTTTTATACATATCTTTTTATTGTTGCTGTATTTTTTATTCTGGTAAATATATGTATTACAAAACAATTGCCATTTCAACATTCTGCACATGTACAATTCTGTGACATTATGTTTATTATGTTGTTTAACCATCACCATTATCTGTTTCCACATTTTTCCATCACCTTTAACAGAATCGCAGTGTTCCCTAAGCAATTATTCCCCTTTTCCCCTTTCTCCTTTCCTCTCTTGGTAACTACTAATAAACTTTGATTTACATATACTTACTTTTTCTAGATGTTTCCTATAAGTAGAGTCATCCAATATTTGTTCTTTAAATCTGACTTATTTCATTCATCAGAGTGTTTTCAAGGTTTATCCATATTACAGCATGCATAAGGCCATAATTTCTCTTTATGGCTGAGTAATATTCCACTAGATGGATACACCACATTTTGGTTATCCACTCCTCTGTTGATGGTTGGACATTTAGGTTGTTTCCACCTTCTGATTATTGTCAATAGTGCTGCAATGAATACTGGTGTACATGTATCTACTTAAGTTCCTGCTTTCAATTCTTTGGGATCTTAAGAGTGGAATTGCTACATCATATAGTAATTCTATGTTTAACTATTTGGAGAACCATCAAACTGTTTTCCACAGCAGTTGTACCATTTTACAATCCCACTAGCAATAGATGAGGTTTCTGATTTCTCCATATTACTTGCCAACACCTGAGTCTTCCATTTTTTAAATCATAGCCATCATAGCAGATGTGATGTGGTTGTGGTTTTGATTTGCACATTTTTCCCTAATGGCTAATGATGTTTAGCATCTTTTCTTTTTTTCTTTTTTTTTTTTAATTGTGCTTTGGATGCAAATTTACAAAGCAGTTTTGTTTTATATTCAAGAGTTCATGCACATTTGATTCCACAGCCCTAATTACAATCCCCAACCATAAAAACTCTCCTCCCTTGTCCCTACGACTACCCACTCCCTGTGCCCTTCCCATCCATGCATTCCTGTCTGTCCAGCTTTCCTCCGATGTGAATGCTACCCTTCTGATATCTCATGGCTGATTGATCCAAGGAGTGCATCTCCCTAGAGTAGGGTGCATCTCCTTAGTGTGGTGTGTGTATCTCCTTGAGGTAGGTATTCTGCACGTAGGCCTTTCTATTGTTGGGCTGAGAGCCAATCCACGGAAGTGAGTCAATTTCCAGACCTGAAGGATAACCTGAGTCCATAGTCTTGGGGGTTCCACCAGTGTCTATCCAGCCAATATATTTTTGTGTTTTTGAATTTTGTTCCACATTTTCCCTCCCACTCTAACCAGTATCTCCAATTTTGATTGCTTTCTGAGTGGCTGGCATTGGTAGCCAGGCACCATATCTTCGGACTAATTGTTTCCAAATGACTTTGATTTTCTTCACACTTCTTTGCTCCAAGTGAGAGGAGACCAATAGTTGCATCTCAGATGGCCACTCAAAAGCTTTTAAGACCCCAGTTGCTACTCACCAAAGTAGGATGTAGAACAAGATTTTTATGTACTATGTTATGCCAATTGAGCATGATGTCCACCAAGACCATGGTCCCAAGCATGCAGGTCTGGTGATTAACTCTCTAAAGGTATTTGGTTATCTCTGAGAAGCTAGCCTTGTTCTCTGTTACTTCTGTAATATATGTGGATAATTAGCACAAGTACATATGTAAGATTATCTTCAGCCAAATCTATCCAGGGTCTTGGATATATTCCTATTTGCCTACCCCCACCTGATCTTCTCACCTGTCTATGCATTTACACATTGCCTAGTGTTTGGTGTCACTGGTAGTGCAGTATTGTGCATGTAATAGTATTTGGCTCTGTTACCTATATCTTTTGTGCATGTTTCTGTGTCCTTCCTTTCCCCATTGTCACCATACTGGTCACAGACTCTTTCCATATCACCCTTCCCCTCACCCAAATCAACATGTGGCCCCCCAACTAGTCTTAAATTTTCCCTCTCCCCTACCCATCCCTGGTAACCAACAAAGTGAATTTCCTTCCCTTTGCTTGACTTTTTACAATAATGACCTCATACAATATTTGTCCTTGACTTATTTCATTCAGCGTAATGTTCTCCAATTTCATACACATTGTAAGATGATTCATGTATTCTTTATTATTCTTTAGTGTTGCTTGGTATTCTGTTGTGTGAATGTACCATAGTTTGGTTATCCATTCATCTGTTGATGGGCATTTAGGTCGTTTCCATCTCTTTGCTATAATGAATTGTGCTGTGATGAAGATGAGTGTGCATATGTCTATTTGTGTCCTGTCTCTCACTTCTTTAGGGTATGTTCCTAGTAATGGAATTGCTGGATCAAATGGTATTTCTGTTTTTACTTTTTTAAGGAAATAGTATACCATTTTCCACAGTGGCTGTACCATTTTGCAGTCCCACCAACAGTGTATCTAAGTTCCAATCTCTCCGCACCCTTGCCAGCATTTATTTTCTGTTTTGTTGAACTTTGCTGTTACTGCAGGGATGAGAGGATATCTCATTGTTATTTTGATTTGCATCTCTCTAATAGCTAGTGATTGTGAGCATTTCCTCATGTGTTTCTTGGCCACCTATATATCTTCTTTACTGAAATGTGTGTTCATGTTCTTTGCGCATTTTTGAATTGGATTGTTAGTCTTTTTGGTGTTGAGTTGTTGAAGTTTTCTATAAATTTTGGAGATAGTCCTTTGTCAAATATGTCATAGACAAATATTTTTTCCCAGTGTAGCTTCTCTTTTTACCCTTTTGGAGAAGTCTTTAGATGCACATAAGAATTTAATTTTTAAAAAGTCTCAATCATCAGGTTTCTTTTCCACTGCTTGTGCATTTTGGGTTATGTTTGATAGTCTACTTATGCCATAAATCAGGGCCCCTAGATTTGCCCCTATTTTACCTTTGATGAAGTTTATAGTTTTGGGTTTTACATTTAAGTGTTTGATCCAATTTGAGTGCATTTTTGTATGGGATGAAGTTCATTTTGTATGGGATGAAGTATAGGTCTTTTTTCATTTTTCTCCAAGTGGATATCCAATTTTCCCAGCACCATTTGTTAAAGAGGCTACCTCTCCCCCATTTAATGTCTTTTGGCCCTTCATTAAAGATCAGCTGTTCATAGATGGATGGGTCTATTTCTGGGCTTTCAATTCTGTTCCATTGGTCTATTTGTCTATCACTGTTCCAATACCACACTGTTTTGATTATTGTGGCTGTATAGCAGGCTTTAGATACGGGATTTGTGAGACTTCCTACTTTGTTTTTCTTCTTTGGCAGTACTTTCCTAAATGAAGTCTCTTTTCTTTCCATGGGAGCTCTGGTAAATTAGTGATTTTTTTCCATATCTTTAAAGAATGTTGATGGAATTTGGATTAGGATTTCATTGACTGTATAGATTACTTTGGGTAGTATTGACATTTTCACAATATTCAGTCTTCCTATCCATGAACATGATATGTTTCTCCATTTCTATAGATGTCTTGTAGTTTCCTATAGTAGTGTTTTGTAGTTTTCTTTGTACAGGTCTTTTGTGTCCCTGGTAAGATTTATTCCTAAGTATTTTATCTTTTTTGTTAGCTGTTTTTGGTTACCTAGTGCTGCTCTGACAGAAGTATGCCACAAATAGGATGGTTTGAACAAATAGGAGTTTATTCTCTTACAGTTTGAGGGGCTAGAAGTCCAAGTTCAAAGTGCCAGGCTCTAGGGACTGTGTGAAAGCCCCTCAACCTTGGGCTTTAGATCTCCTTCTTACTCCTGGCCCACTGAAACTAGAGGCATCTCTTCACTCAGGCACTACTGGCTGCTGAGGCTAACAAGCCCAAGGTCAACAAATAAAATGGCACCGTCCCAATGTTACCAAACAATGCGGCAGGTCATTGATTCAAGTCCATTGAAAGTCTCAGGATCAGCAGAGCATGGCAAGCTGCTGAACAACGACTCAACTACATGCAGGGTTCAAGTGTGCCATAAGCTAGAGACCATTCCCAAAGCTGTTTCTTATATACAGGAAGCAGACCACATACCCAAAGCAGCTACTCAGCTGCTCAATAGATTGCACCACAGAGTTAATTAGCAGTCTCACCATGGGAAATAACTACATTCAGCTGCCCAGTCACTCAACCAGGCCCAGCCAAGTTGACACACAAACTTAACCACCACAGTAGCTATTGTAAATGGTATTGTTTTCCTTATTTCCTTCTCAGAGGTCTCTTTGTTGATGTAGAGGAATCCAACTGATTTTTGTTTGTTGACCATGTATCCTCCCACTTTGCTGAATGTTTCTGTTACTTCCAGTAATTTTTTTTTTTGCTGAGTTTCTTGGGTTTTCTATGTATAGGGTGGATCATGTCATTTAGATAGCTTTACTTTGTCAATTGAGTGCGTCAGGGTTGTATCCTTTCTCCACACTTATTTAATCTACATGCTGAGCAAATAATCAGAGAAGCTGGACTAGATGAAGAAAAACGTGGTATCAGGATTGGTGGAAGAATCATTAACAACCTGAGATATGCAGACGATACAACTTCGCTTGCTGAAAGTGAGGATGACTTAAGGCACCTACTGATGAAGGCTGAAG
>NW_006921759.1:1809747-1823124 GCF_000298275.1 Orycteropus afer afer
TTCATGAGGGATATTGGTCTGTAGTTTCCCTTTATAGTGATGTCTTTATCTGGCTTTGGTATAAGGGTTATGCTTGCTTCATAGAATGAATTTGGGAGTATTTCATCATTTTCTATATTCTGGAACACTTTGAGTATTCCTGAACATTTGGTAGAATTCTCCAGTGAAGCTGTCTGGGCCAGTACTTTTTTGTGTGGGGGAAATATTTTTATACCTGCTCAATTTCTTCTTTTGTTATGGGTCTGTTCAAGTACACTATCTCAGACTGGGTTAGTTTAGGTAGATCTTGTGTTTCTAGAAATTTGTCCATCTCTTCTAGGTTCTCAAATCTGTTGGAATACAGTTCTTCAAAATATTCTGTTACTATCTTTTTTTATTTTAGTTGGTTCTGTTGTAATGTTGCCCTTTTCATTTATTATTTGTGTTATTTGCATCTTCTCCTCCTTTTCCTTTGTTAAATTTGCCAGTGGTTTATTAATTTTGTTAATCTTTTCAAAGAACCAGCTTCTTGCCTTATTGATTTTCTCTATTTTTTGTTTGTTTGTTTATTTGTTGTGTTTTCTGCTTGATTTATTTCTGCTCTGATTATTATTTCCTTATTTTGGATATTGTAGGTTTCTTTTGTTGCTCTTTTTCTAACTGTTGGAGTTGTTGAGTTAAAATGTTGATTTTGATTCTCTCTTCTTTTTAGATGTGTGCATTTATTGCTATAAATTGCCCACTGCTAACTGCTTTTGCTGCATCCCAAAGGTTTTGGTAAGTTGTATATTCATTCTCATTTGTTTCTAGGATTTTTTTTTTTTTTTTCACACTTTATTTCTTCTGTTCTCCAGTAGTTTTTGAGCAGTGTATTATTCAGTTTTCACATATGTGATTTTCTTGCTTGGTCTTCCTATTATTGATTTCTAATTTTATAGCATTGTGATCTGAGAAGATGCTTTGTAATATTTCAATGTTTTTAATTTATTGTTTTGGCCCAGACATATGGTCTATTCTGAAGAATGACTCATGTGCACTGGAGAATAATGTGTATTGTGCTGTTTTTGTGTATGTCTATGATGTCAAGTTGGTTGATTGTGTTCTTGAGTTCTTCTGTATCTTTGTTGAGTTTTTTCCTAGTTGTCTGTCCTTCACTGACAGTGGTGTATTAAAGTCTCCTACTACTATTGTGGGGAAAAGTGGGAGTTTGTGTGAGTGTATGCACGATGCAGTAAGCCAGCTCCAGGAGAAGTGGAAGGAGAGAGTTTGTGTGTATAGAGACAGGCCACAGTAAGCCAGCCCTGGGAGCAGTCGAAGGTGGGAGTTTGTCTGCATGGAGGCAGACTATGGTAATCCAGCCCCAGAGCAGCAGAAGGCAAGTGGCTGCACTCTGGAGCAGGCCAGGTAAGTGAGCAGGGTAGTGGAGACCAGGAAATCATCAGAGCAGTTTGGAACAGCTAAGGGAGACAAATTTGTCTGTCAGTTTGTTGTACTGTGGTGGCTTGAGTATTGCTGTGAGGCTGGAGGCTATGCCAGTGGTGTTACAAGTAACACTAGGGTTACCGATGGGACAGGTTTCAATGGAGCATCTGGACTGGGACAGATTCAGAAGGATGAGGCCATCCACCTTCTCAAAGAATTGGCCAGTGAAACCTTATAAATAGCAGTGAAACACTGTCTGATATATTACTGGAAAACTTCATGAATAGCCCTGAAGCATTGTGCGATACAGTGCCAGAAGAAGAGGTCCTCACGGGGGGAAGGCACTCAAAATATGACTGGAGGAGAGCTGCCTCCTTGGAGTAGAGCTGACCTTAATGATGTGGATAGAGTGAAGCTTTCAGGGCCCCCATTTGCTGATGTGGCACATCTGAAGATGAGAAGAAACAACTGCAAAAATCCATTAATAATTGTAATATGGAATGTACAAAGCATGAATCTAAGAAAATTGGAAGTTGTCGAAAATGAAATAGAATGCATAAAGATCAATATCCTAGGCATTAGTGAGCTGAAATGGACTGGTTTTTGTCATTTTGAATCAGACAATCATACGATCTTCTATGCTGGGAATGACAAATTAAAGAAGAATGGCAAGACATTCATCATTACAAAGAATGTATCAAGATCTATCCTGAAGTACAATGCTGTCAGCAATAGGATAATAGCCATATGCCTACAAATAAGATCAGTTACCACTACTATTATTCAAATTTATGCATCAACCACCAAAGCCAAAGTTGAGGAAATTGAAGATTTTTACCAACTTTTGCAGTCTGAAATTGACCAAACCTGCAATCAAGGTGTGTTAATTATCACTGGTGATTGAAATGCAAAAGTTGGAAACAAAGAAGAATCACCAGTAGTTGGAAAATATGTCCTAGGTGATGGAAATGATGCTAGAGATCACATGATAGAATTTTGCAAGGCCGATGACTTATTAATTGCAAATACCTTTTTTCAACAATACAAACAGCAGCTATATGTGTGGACCTCACCAGATGGTGTACACAGGAATCAGATTGACTACATCTGTGGCATGAGGTGATAGAGAAGCTCAATATCTTCAGCCAAAACAAGACCTGGAGCTGACTGTAGAACAGACCATCAACTGCTCATATGCAAGTTCAAGTTGAAATTGAAGACAATTAAAAGAAGTCCACAAGAGCCAAAATATAACTTTGATTATATCCCTCCTGAATTGAGAGACCATCTAAAGAATAGATTTGATGCATTGAACAGCAGTGACCAAAAACCAGAGGAGTTGTGGGATGCCATCAAGAACATTGCCCATGAAGAAAGCAAAAGATCGTTAAAAAGACAGGCAAGGAAGAAAACACCAAAATGGATGTCAGAAGAGATTCTGAAACTTACCCTTGAAAGAAGAGTAACTAAAGCAAATGGAAGAATAGACAGCATAAAAGAGCTGAACAGAAGATTCCAACGAGTAGCTCAAGAAGACAAAGTCAATTATTTTAATGAAATGTGCAAATACACGGAGTTAGAAAACCAAAAGAGAAGAACACATTCAGCTTTTCTCAAGGTGAAATAACTGAGGAAAAAATTTAAGCCTTAAATTACAATATTGAAAAATTTCATGGACAATATGTTGAATGATGCAGGAAACATCAAAAGAAGATGGAATACACAGAGTCACTATACCAAAAAGAATTGGTAGATGATCGTCATTTCAAGAGGTGGCATATGATCAAGAACTAATGGTATTGGTTGAAGTCAAAGCTGCACTGAAGAAATTAGGGGGGAAAAAAAAGACTCCAGGAACTGATGGAACACCCATTGAGATGTTTCAACAAATGGATGCTGCACTGGAGGCACTCACTTGGCTATGCCAAGAGATCTGGAAGACAGCTACTTGGGCAACTGACTGGAAGAGATCCATGTTTGTACCCATTCTAAAGAAAGGTGATCCCACAGAATGCGGACATTATCGAACAATAGCACTGATATCACAATAAGTAAAATATCACTAGACAAAATATTACTGAAGATAAATTAAAAAATGGTTGCAGAAGTATATTGACAGAGAACTTCCAGAAATGCAAGCTGGATTCTGAACAGGATGTGGAATTAGGGATATCATAGCTGATGTCAAATGGCTCTTGGGTGAAAGCAAAGAATACCAGAAAGATGATTATTTGTGTTTTATTGACTATGCAAAGGCATTCAATTTTGTGGATCATAACAAATTGTGGATAACATTGAGAAGAATGGGAATTCCAGAACATTTCATTGTACTCATGAGGAACCTGTACACAGATCAGGAGGTTGTCGTTCAAACAGAACAAGGGGATACTGCATGGTTTAAAATCAAGAAAGGAGTGTGTCAGGGTTGTATCCTTTTACCATACTATTCAATCTGTATGCTGAGAAAATAATCCAAGAAGCTGGACTGTATGAAGAAGAATGTGGCATCAGGATTGGAGGAAGGCTCATTGACAATCTGAGATATGCAGATGACACAACTTTGCTTGCTGAAAGTGAGGATGATTTGGGGCATTTACTGATGAAGATTAAGGACTACAGTCTGCAGTATGGATTACACCTCAATATAAAGAAAACAAAAATCCTCACAACTGGACCAATAAGCAGCATCATGATAGATGGTGAAAAGATTGAAACTGTCAAAGACTTCATATTACTTGGTCCTACAATCAACGTCAATGGAAGCAGCAGTCAAGACATCAAAATACATATTGCATTGGGGAAATCTGTTGCAAAGGACCTCTTTCAAGTCCTGAAGAGCAAAGATATGTCCTTAAAGACTAAGATGCACTTAACCCAAGCCATGGTGTTTTCAATCTTCTCACATGCATGTGAGAGCTGGACAATGACTAAGGAAGGCGAAAGAAGAGTTGATGCTTTTGAATTGTGGTGTTGGCAAAGAGTGTTGAAATTATGGTGGACTGCTAACAGAACTAACAAATCTGTCCTGGAAGAAGTGCAGCCAGAATGCTTCTTGGAAACGAGAATGTCCAGACTTTGTCTATTGTGCTCATGTTGTCAGAAGGGACCATTCTCCAGAGAAGGATGTCATGCTTGGTAAAGTGGAGGGACAGTGAAAGAGGGAAAGGCCCTCAATAAGATGGATTAAAATGGTGGCTTCAGCAATGGGCTTGGGTATAGTAGGGATCGTGAGGCTGGCACAGGACAGGGCAGTGTTTCCTTCTATTGTACATAAGGTTACTATGACTCGGAGTTGACTCATGGCACATGACAACAACAACTACTACTATTGTAGAGTTGTCTGTTTTTCCTTTCAATTCAGTTAATATTTGCTTTATTATTTTGGAGCTCTTTCATTGGGTGCATAGATATTTATTATGGTAATGTTATCTTGGTCAATTGACACTTTAACATCATATAGTGTCCTTCTGTTGTCTCTTATGCTGGTTTTTGAAGTATATTTTATCAGAAATTAATATTGCCACTCCTGCTGTTTTGTGGTTGCCATTAGCTTGATATATATTTTTTCCACCCCTTGATTTTTAATTTATTTTTTATTTTTGTGTCTAAGGTAGACCTCTTGTAAGCACCATATTGATAGGGCTTCTTTTCTTATCCAGTCTGCCACTCTCTTTCTCTTAACTAAATCATTTAGTCCATTCACATTGAGTGTACTTAGAGATAGGTATGAATTTATTGCTGTCATTCTACTGTGTTTTTTGTTGTGTTGTTGGTGAGTTCTTTGTTCCAAATATTTTTCTGTGCTGAGTTCATTTTGTTATCAAGTGTTTTTTCTCTTTTCTTCATTATAATTGATTTTGTGCTTACTAAACCCTTGTGATTTTCTTCCTTCCTGGTTTGATTAGAAGGATTGTTAATTTTCTTTGTGATTACCCTGAAGTGAATTCTTATTGTTGAACATCTTTTCATATGCTTTTTGGTAATTTGTATTTCTTCTTTGGTTAAATGTTCATATATAAGTTTTAATATGTCTCCCTATAATTCAAGTAGATTTAGTCATTTTTCTTAGTTCCCACAGCCCTTTGTACATTTACTATGGCTCTTATGATGCATAAATCTTTCTCACTTGACTCTAAGATTATAAGAAGCATCCTTTGTCCTTAGCATATTGTCTGGCACACAGTAGCCACTCAAATATTTCCTTAATGACATAAAATAGCACTCTAATTTCAAACTAGTTTAGGTATTTTTATTTTGAATATATAGAAAAATTTAATGATAATTCAAAAAGTATTTGCTACTATCTTTAAAAAATATCATTAATGGTTGAAATAGCAAATATACATACACACACACACACACACACATACATATTTGCCATTTAAGATAAGAGGAAGAATCATTAACAACCTGTGATATGCTGATGACACAACCTTGCTTGTTGAAAGTGAGGATAATTTGAAGCACTTACTGATGAAGATTGAAGAATACAGTCTGAAGTATGGATTACATCTCAATATAAAGAAAACAAAAATCCTCACAACTGGACCTATAAGCAGCCACATGATAAATGGAGAAAATACTTAACTTGTCAAAGACTTCACATTGCATGGTTCCACAATTGATGCCAATGGAGGCAGCAGTCAGGACATCAGATGATGTATAGCACTGGGCAAATTGACTGCAAAGGAAATGTTTCAAGTGCTGAGGAGCAAAGGTGTCTCCTTAAGGACTAAGGTGCACCTGACACAGGCCATGGTATTTTCAATCGCCTCATATGCATGTGAGAGCTGGACAATGAATAAGGAAGACCAAAGAAGAAGTGACACTTTTGAGTTGTGGTGCTGGTGAAGAATGCTGAAAATACCATGGACTGCTAAAAGAACTAACAAATCTGTCCTAGAGGAAGTGCAGCCAGAATGCTCCTTGGAAGCAAGAATGGCCAGACTTTGTCTCACCTACTTCGGTCATGTTGTCAGAAGGGACTATTCCCTGGAGAAGGATGTCATACTTGGTAAGAGGGAGGGTCAACGAAAGAGGGGAAGGGCCTCAATGAGATGGATTGAGACAGTGGCTGCTGCAATGGGCTCAAGTATATCAAGGATGGTGGAGCTGGCATGGGACCAGGCAGTGTTTTGTTCTGCTATGCATGGGGTCGCTATGAGTCAGAGACAACTCGCCGGCACCTAACAACAACAACAACAACAACTATATAAGCTCTGGTGGCATAGTGCCTAAGGCATTTGACTGTTAACTAGAAGGCTGACAGTTCAAACTCACCAGCCACTCCTCCTCGGAAGGAAGATCGGGTAATCTACTTCCATAGAACTACCACCTCAGAAACCAAGGAGGGGTCACTGTGAGTCAAATCAACTCAACAACAGTGAGTTTGGCTTTGAAGTTTTGTATACACACACACACACACACACTTTTTACCATAATATTTTTTAAAAATAATATCTTTCTTCCTCAGAAGCTCTATGTTTACTAGTTTTCATACTATATTTATTTGCACTGACT
Source organism: Orycteropus afer afer (assembly GCF_000298275.1). NCBI lineage: Eukaryota > Metazoa > Chordata > Mammalia > Tubulidentata > Orycteropodidae > Orycteropus > Orycteropus afer. The sequence goes on from NW_006921759.1 coordinate 1,816,669, forward strand.
TGTTAAGGCCCACATGAATCTCTCTATACCTTCATTTTTTCCAGCAATAAAATGGAAGGTTTAGTTTAAGGTAGAAAAACAAAAAATGAATAAAATATACATACACAGATAGTAATAGGTATATATATATATATATATATAACCTGTTACTGCTGTGTCAATTCTGATGCATGGCAACCTCAAGTGTTACAGAGTAGAAGTGTTCCATACAGTTTTCTTAGCTGTGATCTTTATGGAAGATCACCAGGCCTTTCTTCCATAGCATCCCTGATTGAGTTTGAATTGCCAACCTTTAGGTTTGTAGTCAAGCATAAACTGTTTGCACTACCCAATGATACATATACATACAGAGAGAGAGAGAGAGTTATCTATCTATATCTATAGATACATATCATTAGTAACCATTTACTAATGAGAAGTGATTGTGTGAAGAAATGAAGGCTCTCTGTTACGTATTAATATTAAATGTATCAATGTTAAGGTTTTCTCTAAATTTCCATAGAGTGAACTCTTACTTAATCAATCAAATACATATATTTTCTATAACCCATTATGTTGCCTCAAACTTATGTGTCATTTAATTTCTTTGATGCTATCAGTTCACTTAATCTCCAAGATAAGGAATTCCCAAGTCTTGTAAACTTGTATGTTGATCATTTATCAGTTCTGCATTACAATCATTTTTTTAATATTCTGATGCATATCATCAACCTACCTCAAGGTTGATAAGTCCTTGAGTTAACTTTCTAACCAGAGTTTTATTAGCAACACAACTAACATAAATGCCTATTTTTCTGACAATGCCAAAGCAAATAATAATAATAATAACTAAAATTTAATAGAGTGAATAACCAGTTTTCAGCTATAGATATCTTTAGTGATCTTTTAATGTTGCCCATGATGCATAGACTGCTTCATGTGTTTTATGCCTTAGTAAAAAAATAATGTGCAATTTCCATTTTCACCCCATTGTTAGGTCAGGCTTTCTTTTTTTTTTTTTTGTTTTCCTTTAAAGAATAAGATAGTCCTGTCTTGTTCTTTTCCAATTTATACCACTCTCAATTGTACATACTTATGGATTGGAGAATCCTGGAGCAATTTAGATACTTAAATATTTAAAGTATATATATTTTAGATTATTCTCTGTTACTGCCATTAAATGCTATAGGTTTTATGACACCTTGAGCTCAGTTAAATTTCCTGTCTACTTATTTTCACACATTTGATAGAAGTCCTTCAGTTTTTTACTTGGTTTTAGGTAGCTTTTTTACATACAACTCATATATTTATTCAAATACTTTCAAAGTACAATAACAAATCTAGTGTGTCCACTTTGGCAATACTTCAAACCTATTAAGTTAAATTTATAAATTTAAATTCTTCCTAAACATATAAGAAAAACCCTTTGTAAAGCTAATAAATCACATAAAATTTAGTAGATCAAGTTCCCTAATCATTTAAATATCTTAAGAAATAAACATTGATGGCAAAACTTATCTAAACACAACTTGCACAAGACTTGGAAATTCCCATTATTATGGAGATTAAGTGAACCACTAAGACCAAAGATATTAAATGATAATAATTCTGAGCCAATATAATGTAACTTTATTCCAAAGTTACAAATTTGCTCCCCAACCAGAGTTAGCAGAGTGTGAACTCAGGTCCAGTACATTGACCAAGGTAACAGATTCCAGCTTTTGATTAGAAAGTCTGGAAGCAGACTGTAGAACTACCAGTGCCTTGGTGGCATAACGGTTAAATGCTCAACTGCTAACCAAAATGTTAGTGGTTCAAACTCAACCAGCAGCTCTTCAGAAGACAGACCTGGAGATCTATGAACGAAGATGGGGAATCCAGGGAGGAAATGGTGAGAATGCTTACACTTTGCAGGTATTGCAACCATTGTCACAGAAAAATTTGTGTATGAATTATTGATTGGAAAACTAATTTTCTATATAAACTTTCACCTGAAGTACAATAAATTGTTAATACATAAATAAAGATTACAGCCTAGGAAACCCTATGTGGTAGTTCCACTCTCTCACATGAGTCAAAATCAACTCCATGGCACCCAACAGTGATGTGTTAAGTTAGACCCTTTCTTCTACTTCTAATCCTAATGCTTAGGTGTCAGAGTTGGAGGTGTCCCAAAGCAAAGCCTGAGACAAAGACTTGGAGCCAGGTAGTTTATTTGGAGTTGATCCCAAGAAGCAGGAGCGAGATATCAGGAAGAGTGAGACAGAGAAGGAAAAGCCAATATTAGGATATGTTATTGAATTTACTGCTATAGGCAACAAGGACTCACAGTTCCACCACAACCATTCAGAAACAAATGGAACGTGTTGCTGAATTTTTCACTTATTATTCTCATATTTCTTATCAGCCATCATTTTGACATCACTTTATTGTCAATTATGATTTCTATAAAGTACATGAACTTCACATAAAATTGTTTTAAGGCCAGAAACAATTACAGTTAGTGCTTACACTATTTAATCTTGAAAGTCACTTTTACACTAAAATCATATTTTGAGGTTAAACCATATATATTTTTGTTTTTTGAAACATAAATCACCTTCTGTAGGACCCACCCTCAAAATCAAATGAAAATTTGTCTAAGGATCATGTATTATAATGAATGTGGAAGTTCTAACAAAATGTAAATCTATGCAAATGAAGGATAATATATTCTGCTTTATTCACTGTTTAAACAAATACTTGCGGAATGAATTAATTTACACACCACCTGCTTGATACAACATTCCTATGGTCAGTGCATTTAAAGAAAAAAAAGAGTCCCTGTTCCCAGGGACTCACAATCCAGAGTTGGGAGTCAGAGCTTTGTAGGTCTTTTTCAAGATCATCTGTTGTTGTTCTTGTTGTAGTAACTTGCTGTTGAGTCAGCTCCAACTCATGGCAACTCAGTGTATAACAGAGTGAAATGTGGCTGGGTCCTGCACCACCTTCATGATAGTCAGTATGCTTGAGTCCACTGTAGCCACTTCATATTTTGAGTGTCTCCCAACCTAGAGGGCTCATCTTCCAACACTATATTAGACAATATTCTGATGTGAATCCATAAGGTGTTCATTGGCTAACTTTTGGAAGTAGATTGACAGATCTTTCTTCCTAGTCTGTCTTAGTCTGGGAGTGACACTGAAAGCTGTCCATCACAGGTGACCCTGAAGGTATTTGAAATACCAGTGTCATAGCAACCCACATGCCATCACAGACAACAAACTGATAGGTGGTGCAAAGGTCATCCAGTCCCTGTTTTTTCTAAAAAGCTTACACAATTGAGTGGCTTGCCAGAAACATTATGGAGCCTTCACAGTAGACTCTAGAAGGGACCACTGAAAACTGGTGCTGCACTCTGTGACTGATCTTTGTTGCTGTTGTTAGGTGTCATCAAGTTGGCTACAACTCATAGTGATTGTACAACAGAATGAAACACTGCCCAGTCCTGCGCCAGCTTCACAATCCGTGCTATACCTGCGCCCATCATTGCTGCTAGTAGTGTGTCAACAATCTGACATGTCCGGCAAAACCACATAGGTCATGAAACAAAGCGACACAAAAGAATTAATGGTTTGTTAAAAGGAAAAGGGGTCAGGCGGATGCCCTGCATATTCTGTGAGAGTGACCCCTGATGCCTTTGTTTTACATTATTTATATGTTTATACATGATTACATCATTAGTCTTGGAATCCATACAATCAGCTTATTCTCTACAAAGTTAAAGTTTTACTCCTCTACGTGCTCAAGGACAACAGATGGTCATTAAAACAATCACAAAAGCCTCCTCAGGAATAAGGAGTGTAAAACAATTAATGTTTACTAGGGCACAATGACCCAAAATGTGAAACATTCCAATAAGATAAAAACACGGACAACTGGAATAACATCTACTTTTAATACTTGATGTTTTGCCAAGTAAGCATTTAACCATGAGAAAGGCTTTGCCTTCTCATGTTGCCTTCTCCTGTGCCGTTGGAGGGGCCTTGCCTTCTCTTGTCACAGTTGGACATGTGCCTTGCACTCATGTCCTTTGATCATTTCTCTCTTGGTGTCTAACATTTCCTCCCTTTTTATTTTTTAAATGCAGTAGATGTACCTCAGTAGTCAAAGACTGAATTACTTGACGCATTAGTTTTGGAACCCAAAGAATAACAAATAACACAATTAAAAACATTATAACATATGGTAAAAAGTGGTATAGAAATGTAGCAATACTTTTCAAAGGGTTAAGTTTCTAAAATTCATTAAGTATAATGTTTGCAACATGATTGGGATCAATTATTGGTACATGACTCTCTTTTAGTCTTTGAATATTTTTATGAAGCTCCTGCATTTCAAAACTGATGTTCAAATCATGCCATATCCCTAATATTCTCATTTTAATCTTTTCCCATGTGAATTAGGGATTACTGAAGTTCACAGGGTATGCTGTTATGCATATGTATTCATACCAATAGTCACAATGTAATGCTTGCTTCACTTGCATCACTTCTAGCTCATCCCCTATTGATAATACCGCCTCATTTAATACGTCTATTTTGAGTTTAAAATCCTGATCAATTTTCTCTTGATCTGCTAGTGTCTTTACAGTATTTCAGGCTACAACATCTGCATATTGGACTGTCTGTATAGATAACTGTAGTGCAACATCAGTCATAGAAGGTATCATTGCAGCAAAGAGCAGTTATGTCTGCAATAAGGAGACCAATAAAGCGTTTAGGTCTACTAAGCCCTTGTTGTACTAAATACTGTGAATGTTCTCCTGCTGAGTGAAACTATCCTTCTGAAATATATATATATAATTATATAGTGTGGTTGTGTTACTATCAGTATATATTGATCTGTTGAGATTAAGCACTGAGTTAACAAACAGTTATTACAGGTCATATTCCAGTAATAATTTCCTAAAGTATTATTAGTTTCAGAAATATTTAAGCAACTTATAGTAGCATTTACAGTACAATCAGTATATTTTTGTGCCAGCATGAGAGCGTTTGGGAGTTGAACACATGCCTGTATGTCAGAGTAAATTCCTCGGACAAATGTCCCTCCTTCTGGTCTCCCGATGAATACAGTATGATTCACAGTCCTGATTCCAGCAACCAGTCTCCATAATTCTGATTGCACAGGTCCTTCTGGCATCTGTAAGATGTTTTCTGGAAAACTCCTGCGGAAGCTAGTGAACAATGAGTCATTATATGAGTCTCCCCAATCCATAAGATAACGTGGGGAGTCATACTCTGCATTGTAGGAGGACACCATAACCTTTTTTGAGAGAGGCAAATGACATTTAAACCAAGGTGGAAATGCCTCCCAATCTTGGGATATGTTAGGACAGTACGGTACAGGAGGAGTTATAGTATAATTTCTGAAAATATTCCCATAAGTTGTATATTTTGATATCCCCCAATACACACGTTAGGTTGCTTCCATATGCCCACTGCATTTTTTGGTAATAGCTTCAAGCATGGTGAAGGACTATAGCTATGCTGGGTAAAACAAATCGGTGTTTTTGCAGCAAGAGCCATATAATTCATTATACTTTCTCCTTTAATAATTTTTCTATATACTCTCCACCCTTTCCCCCAAGCAACCAAGTGTTGTTAGTAAAGACAGGAATATCAGCATCATAGTATGTAGCAGGTCGCACCCAAGGTGAATGGAACAAATATGCCCAATGGGTTTAATTTGCTACAGCAGTGATTTGAGTTGACAGCAATGCCATCATAGCTAAAAATATCATTTCTGGGGTCTGAAGCTGGCCCAGACCTTGAGCCATACTTGCAGTCTTATGAGATAAGGTCTTACTCTGACCCCAAGTCGGCAGCGTCGCTTCCCTGGTCTGATGATTCAGTAGTCGTCGCCTCCTCCGGCGATCTTGTAGTGACAGCCACTGAAGTTTGCACTGAATGTGATCCATCATGTTGAACAAATCTCTCCAGTACCCATACGGGTTTGTCATTGTTTTCTGGAAAGACACAAGCATACCCTCGTCCCCACGTTAATAGTGGATCTGGTCCTTTCCATTGACTTGTCAGTACAACCTTCCACCAAACTTTGACTGAGTTGGTGTCTCGTTTTATTTTTTGAAAATATCTGTTAGCAGCAGACTGCCCATCAGTGTCACAGTTCAAAAAATTTAAAGTATATAAGACATTATTTAATCTTTTCATAGGGCTTTCCAATATTCCCCTGTTACTCCGCTTTTTGTTTTTCTAAATAAAGTTTTATAGTTTGATGTTTTTTTTCTACTATTCTTTGGCCTTAAAGATTGTAAGGAATGGCAGTAGAAAGGTTAATAAAATAAAAGGAACAAAAATGTAAAAAAGACTTACTGGTGTGTTGTTGTTGTTGTTAAGTGCCGTCAAGTCATTTCTGACTCATAGCGACCCCATGCACAGCAGAAAAAAACACTGCCCGATCCTGTGCCAGCCC
>NW_006921759.1:1850354-1872160 GCF_000298275.1 Orycteropus afer afer
ATCCCCTTTCTCCTGCTCTTCCGGCCTGCTACTCTGGGCGTCCCTGCATTGTCTCTCCTCACCTGTAACCCTGGGGCTGACTCAAAAGGGTTCTGTAGGCCCTTGTATAATTTTTGTAAAGCTAGAAATATCAGCTCCTTTTGCTGGTAGCTTACACCATACCTGAGAGGCTGTAGCTGATATCTGCTGATAAGCTTGTAAGGGATAAGTTAATTGAGCTGCAACCTCTAAAAACTGTCCAGTGCCAGAAAGCATTTCAAAACTAATGGGAACATTGTGTTGCTGATTTCTCATACTTTGCTCTGTACAAAAATCATGAAAATACATTTTCTATATCAAATAATCTCCTTCTTCTAATGCAGTTTTAGCCAGCATATACCAATCATAAGGACACAAAACTTCTTGAACAATGGTTTCTATTAATGTTTTTACAAACAGTGCTGTTGGCCCATAGGTAGCAGCAGCTTGGTTCATGTCTTTAAGAGTTTTAAAAGAAAATGCTTTATGTCCTGCATTGGTAAATTAGTCTGCGTGTCTATGTATTCTGTTAAAGGAAAAACATGTTTAAATTCTAATGGAACATCCTCATCCATGGCCCTTGACTTTTGAACCATAGCTTGTATAGGTGATAAAGGAGGCACAGTGGATGATAAACAGTTAACTTGCTTCCCTGAGGGAGAGAAAAGGTTAAAAGTTGGAGGAGAACAAGTGCTAGCAGGCATGGTTGCAGCTGAAACAGCCTGATTTAAAAATGGATTTAAGGAAGGATACAACTTCTCTTCCTTAACTTGTGAGGGTTCAGTTTCTAACTTTTGTTTAACTATTTCTTCTTGTAATTTTAACTTTTTTAATTTTGAATCTGTGTCTACATTTTTCTCCTTTCCCACTTTAGGATCTAAGCCCACACTTATTCTCTTATCTAATTCTAAACACAGTTTTTACATACTCCAAACAGAAAAAACATGCTGTGGAAAATCCTCCGGCCCATGTTCTTTTAATTGCTTATTCATTTGTTGACTGATGGTCTCCCAAACTGTTAAATCAATGGTTCCTTCCTGAGGAAACCAAGGACAACAGTGATCTACACATTGCAAAAATTCATCTAACTCTTTTTTAGACACTGAAAAACCTCTACCCTGAACTAATGCTTTAAGAACAAAAATATAACGATCTCTTTCATGAGATGCTGAATTCCCCATGTCAGCCTGGCTTAAAGAAAACTTATTTAATTCACCCACACTTACCCTTCTTCTTGTTATGGAGCTCCGATTTCACTCAGTGGGGTGTCCTCTTGGGCGCTCGCTGCTTTCCTCTGGGTCCCTGTTCGGGCACCAGTTGCCACGTCTGGCAAAACCGCACAGGTCACAAATTGAAGCAACACAAAAGGATTAATGTTTTTTTTAAAAGCAACGGGGGTCAGGCAGACGCCCCGCATATTCTGTGAGAGCAACCCCTGATGCCTTTGTTCTACATTATTTATATGTTTATACATGATTACATCATTAGTCTTGGAATCCATACAATCAGCTTATTCTCTACAAAATTAAAGTTTTACTCCTCTATGTGCTCAAGGACAATAGATGGTCATTAAAACAATCACAAAAGCCTCCTCAGGAATAAGGAGTGTAAAACAATTAATATTTTCTAGGGCACAGTGACCCAAAATGTGAAACATTCCAATAAGATAAAAACATGGACAACTGGAATAACATCTACTTTTAATACTTGATGTTTTGCCAAGTAAGCATTTAACCATGAGAAAGGCCTTGCCTTCTCTTGTTGCTGTTGGAGAGGCCTTGCCTTCTCCTGTCGCCGTTGGAGGGGCCTTGCCTTCTCTTGTCGTGGTTGGACATGTGCTTGCACTCATGTCCTTTGATCATTTCTCTCTTGGTCTCCAACATCAATCCATCTCATTAAGGACCTTCCCCTTTTTCACTGATCCTCCACTTTACCAAGCATGATATCCTTCTCCAGGGAATGGTCTTTTCTGACAACATGACCAAAGTAGGTGAGAGGAAGTCTGGTCATTCTCACTTCCAAGGAGCATGCTGGACTCACTTCTTCCAGGACAGATTTGTTAGTTCTCCTGGCAGTCCATGGTACATTCAGCATTCTTTGCCAACCATAACTCAAAAGCATCACCTCTTCTTTGGTCTTTCTTATTCATTGTCCAACTTTCACATGCATATAAGGTGACTGAAAACACCATGGCTTGGGTTAGGCACACCTTAGTCTTCAAAGAGACATCTTTGTTCTTCAGCACTTTAAGGAAGCCATTAGCAGCATATTTGCCTAGTGCAATATGTCATCTGATTTCTTGCTGCTGCTTCCATGGGTGTTCATTATGGAACCAAGTAATATGAAATCTTTGTTTGTTTGTTTTTTCAAATTTTATTGTGCTTTGGGTGCAAATTTACAGAGAAAAATTTTACATTCAACAGTTCATTTACATTTTATTACATTCCCCAATTACCATCCCCAACCATAATAAACTCTCCTCCCCTCTTGTCCCTGTGACCACCCCTCCCTGTGCCCTTCTTAACTACGTATTACTGTCTGTCTAATTTTCTATCTATGTGACTGCTGCCCCTCTGGTGCCTCATGGCTGATTGATCCAAGGGGGGTATCTTCCTAGAGTAGGTGGGTGCTTTGCCCTGGGGTAGATGTTCTGCATGTAGGTCTTTTTACTTTTAGGATGAGAGCCAATACATAGGAAACTCGAAACTCACTGCCGTTGAGTCAATTCGACTCATAGTCAACCCTCCTTGGGTTTCTGAGGTGGTATCTCTACGGAAGTAGATTGCCCAACCTTCCTTCCAAGAATTGGCTGGTGGGTTTGAACCTCCAGACTTCTGGTCAGCAGTCCAATGCCTTAGGCACTACAATCCAATTCCAGGCCTGAAGGGTAACCCAGGGCCATAGTCTTGGGGATTCCACCAGACTCTATCAGACCAGTAATTCTGGTCATTTCTGTGGTTTTGAATTTTGTTCTACATTTTTCTTCCCACTCTATCCAGGTTATCCAGTTTTGATCCCTTTCTGAGTGGTTGGCATTGGTAGCTGAGCACCATCTAGTTCTTCTGGTCTTGGGGTCCATCATATCCTTGGACTAATTTTTTCCAGATGCCTTTGATTTTCTTTGGAGCTCTGGTGGCATAGTGCCTAAGGCATTTGACTGCTAACCAGAATGCTGGTGGCTCACACCCACCAGCCACAGCTTGGAAGGAAGATTGGGCAATCTACTTGTGTATGATACCACCTCAGAAACCCAAGGAGTAGTCACTAGGAGTTGGATCTAACTCCATGGCAGTGAGTTGTTGTTGTTGTTTTTCTTCACTCTTCTTTGCTTTAGATGAGAGGAAACCAGTAGTTGCATCTTAAATGGCCACTCAAAAGCTTTTGAGACCCCAGTCACTACTCAACAAAGTAAGCTGTGGAACAAGATTTTTATGTACTATGTTGGGCCAATTGAGCTTGATGTCCCCCAAGACTATGCACCTGAGTTTGTAGGTCCAGGGATTCTCATAATATGAAATCTTTGACAACTTCAATCTTCTCTCAATTTGTCATGATGTTGTTTATTGGTCCAGGTGTGAGGATTTTCATTTTCTTTATATTGAGATGTTATCCATACTGCAGACTGTAGTCTTTAATGTTCATCAGTAAATCCTTCAAGTCATCTTCACTTTCAGCAGGCAAGGTTGTGCATATCGCAGGTTGTTAATGACTTCCTCCAATCCTGCTGCCATGTCCTTCTTCATATAGTCCAGTCTGTTGGATTATTAACTCAGCATACCAATTGAATAAGTATGGGGAAAGGATACAACCTTGACACACTCTCTTCTGGATTTTAAACCATACAATATCCCCTTGTTGTGTTTGAATGACAGCTTCTTGGTCTATGTACAGGTTCCTCATGAGCACAATTAAGTGTTCTGGAATGCCCATTCTTCTCAATGTTATCCATAATTTGTTATGATCCACAGTCCAATGCCTTTGCATAGTCAATAAAACACAAGTAAACATCTGTCTGGTATTTTTTGCTTTCAGCCAAGATCTGTCTGACATCAGCAATGATATCCCTCATTCCACGTCCCCTTCTGAATCCAGTTTGCATTTCTGGAAGCTCTATGTCAATATACTACTGCAACCATTTTTTAATTATCTTCAGCAAAATTTTACTTGCATGTGATATTAACAATATTGTTCAAAAATTTCCTCATTCTGTAGGATCACCTTTCTTTAGAATGGGTAAAAATATGGATCTCTTCCAGTCAGTTGGCCAGGTAGCTGTCTTCCAAATTTCTTGGCATAGGCGACTAAGCACCTCCAGAACAGCATCCGTTTGCTGAAACATCTCAATAGGTATCCCGTCAGTTCCTGGAGCCTTGTTTTTCACCAATTCCTTCAGTGCAGCTTCACCTTTTTCCTTTAATACTATCAGTTCTTGACCATATGCCACCTCCTGAAATGGATGAACATTGACCAATTCTTTTTGGTACAGTGACTCTATAGTCGTTCCATCTTCTTTTGATGTTTCCTGTGTCATTCAATATTTTGCCCATAAAATCTTTCAATATTGCAACTTGAGCCTTGATTCTTTTTTTCAGTCCTTTCAGTTTGAGAAATGCCAAGCATGTTCTTCCCTTTTGGTTTTCTAACTCCAAGTCTTTGCACATTTAATTATAATAATTGACTTTGTCTCCTCAAGCTGGTCTTTGAAATCTTCTGTTCAACTCTTTTAACTTGTCATTTCTTTCATTTTCTTTCACTACTCTTTATTCAAGAGCAAGTTTCAGAGTCTCTTCTGACATCCATTTTGGTCTTTTTGTCCTTTCCTGTCTTTTTCATGACGTTTTGCTTTCTTCATGTACAATGTTCTTGGTCATCCCACTATTCATCTGGTTTTTGGTCATTGGTATTTAATGTATCATATCTATTCTTTAGATGGTCTCTAGATTCAGGAGGGATATAATCAAGGTCATACTTTGGCTCTTGTGATAGTTGGAGCTGTGTGTCAAGTTGGCTGGACCCCAGTTCTGTGTGGTTGTTCCCATGATGGGATCAGATGACTGTGTTCTGAGTGGCCAATCTGTCGAGGGGAGTTTCCGTAGGGGTGTGGCCTGCTTCCAGGATATCCTGGGACATCTTGGGAAGAGAGACATTCTTCTGTGGATTGGGATTCTGTTGTGCTGCTTACAACTTTCTGTGAGTGAGCAGTCCACCATTCAGCCCAGACATCTTGGATTCATCATTCGTTGGAGTCAACAGCCACTGTACTGCCTGCCAGCCTTGAGCTTCTCAGCCCCCTGTGGTTGCAGAAGCTAAGAAAAGCCTCCAGCCTGACCTTTGCTCCAGGGACTTTGGACTTGCCGGCTTCTATATGTTTGTGAGCCATTTTCCTAAGATAAATCTCTCTCTCTCTCTCTCTCTCTCTCTCTCTCTCTCTCTCTCTCTCTCTCTCTCTCTCTCTCTCTCTCTATATATATATATATATATATATATATATTATCTTTGCTGGTTTTTGTTTCTCTAGAGAACCCAGTCTACCACAGCTCTCATGAACTTGTTTCAATTCTCTTCAGCTTCAAATTGAACTTGCATACGAGCAGTTGATGCCCTGTTCCTGACCTTGTTTTGGCTGAATATATTAACTTCTCCATTGCCTATTTGCACAGATGTAGTCAATCTGATTCCTGTGTATTCCATCTGATGAAGTCCATGTATATAGCCACTGTTTATGTTACTGAAAAAAGGTATTTGCAATGAATAAGTTATTGGCGTTGCAAAATTCTATCATGCAATCTCCAGTATCATTTCTATCATCAAGACCATATTTTCCAAATACTGAATTTGTTTCCAACTTTTGCATTCCAATCACCAGTAATAATCAGCATATCTTGATTGCATATTTGGTCAATTTCAGACTGTAGAAGTTGGTAAAAATATTCAATTTCCTTGTTTTTGGCTTTGGTGGTTGGTGTATAAATTTGAATAATAGAAGTATTAACTGGTCTTCTTTGTAGGTGTAGGGATATTATTCTATCACTGACAGCATTGTACTTCATGATAGATCTTGAAACATGCAAAATAGCCCAAACCAGTCCATTTCAACTCACTAATGCCTAGGAAATCAGTCTTTATGTGTTCCATTTCATTTTTGACAACTTTCAACTTTCCTAAATTCACACTTCGTACATTCCATGTTCCAATAATTAATGAATGTTTCCAGTTGTTTCCTCCCATTTTGTGTCATGCCACATCCATCAGAAAATGGAGGTACCAAAAGCTTTTCTTCACCCACATCATTAAGGTTCATTCTATTTTGAGGAGGCAGCTCTTCCCCAGTCATACTGTGAGTGCCTTCCGACCCAAGGGGCTCATCTTCCAACACTATATAGGACAAAATTTCAGGGCTATTCATAAAGTTTTCTAGTAATGTATCAGACAGTGTTTCACTGCTATTTGTAAGATTTCCCTGCCCAATTCTTTGAGAAGTGGATAGTCCCTTCCTTCTTCTGAGTGTCTTAGTCTAGAAGCTCTGCTGAAACCAGTCCACTATGGGTGACCCTGCTGGTATTTGAAATACCAGTGGTATAGCCTCCAGCCTCACAGCAACAAGCAAGCCACAACAGTACAACAAACTGACAGACAAATGGTGGATATGTCTGGTCTATTGTACTATAAATAGAATGATATTTGAGTGTCCTCAGGCTTGGCATACATTTCTTGGGATCGTATCACTTCTTGGTAGGGTCAGCTTCATGGTCATGCTACCTGTGCAGTCACTTAGGGCTCTGAGCTCAGAAGGGCCTGGTGCCTGGTTTAATGCTCTGCTATTGCAGTCTTGAAATTCTTAATTTTTTAACAAGGGGTTCTGCATTTTCATTTTGCATTATCCCACAAATACAGCCTCTGACACTGAATAAAGAACAAGTCTCTGAAGATCCCTTCTGGGTGGTCTGCTCTTCACTAGTAACTGAAACGCTGGAGGTTGGAGCCTACCCAGTGGCAGCATGGAAGATCTAGGCCTGGCAATTGGCTTCTCTAAACATTACAGCCAACTCTACTCCACAGCCAACAAAGTCTCTCCAAATGAACACCTCAACAAACAAATCAACACTTTAAGAATGAGTAAGCCATTGGATCTTCAAATCTGAAGTTCATATTGAGCCCATCCTGCCAATATCTCACTCTCTGCTACCTATACTTTGATTTGCTGTCTACTCATTTTGAAAACACTTTTATTCATGGCTTTCTTCTGCAATTTTTTGAACTCTTCTTACAAGATATTTTAGTTTATGGCATCCTTATAGCTTTAGTAAAAATCAGCTATATAATTGAGCAAAAGCATAAATAAATGATGTTATTTCAGGATTCTAGTCCAAGAAAGAACTGCAGCTTAAAATTTACCAACAAGGATAGTGAAGGGGAAAAGTTATTTCTGGTAGTGAAAAATTGAAAACCACCTAAATGTCCCACAAGAGAATAGTTAAACAAATTATGGTACATCTACATGTGGGAATATTTTGCAGTCATAATGGCTATTTTCAGAACCATATGTCATGATGGGAAGATGCTCACAGTACTTCAAGTCAAGAGAAGAGAGAAAGCTTTCTATACAAAGCCTCCATAGTGATGGAAAAGATTAAATTCTCAGAATATGGGATATATTATATGCTTAAAGACAGAATAGTCACAATTAAAATTCAGATGCTCAACGAATACACACAAATTCCTACCATAAGAAAGATGCCATGACTTAAAAGGTTAGATGGGAAGTTTAGGGAGCAGTAAGTTTATCTTAGGTGGAATAATTTGGAAACAAATAGCAAGAATGGTTATAGAATATAATCAACGTAACTAAATTGTACCTGTAGAAATTGTTCAATTGGTGCATGGTTTTGCTGTGTATATTTCCACATAAATAATTTTTGTTTAAAACAAGAAAAGGAAGACACTGTGTCAGCTGCTACCAAAGATGCAAATATGAATATGACCAGAAAACACTTTTTGATTATCTTACTTGAAGCATTGGACACTGTTGACCACTTCCACTTCTTGAAATAATCTTCTCTCTTAGCTTTCATGACACCACTCCCTTCCTGGTTTTCCACTTATCTCTCTGGCTGCCCCTTCTCTATATCCTTATTTGGTTTCTGTTCCTCTGCCTGTCCCTATATGATGCAGTTTCTTGTAAGTCAATTCCCAACCCTCTTGTCTTCTCCCTGAACACATTTTTCCTGAGTGAAGTCAAGTACTTGCAGTTTGAGGAACGGGCTGTGGCCTCCCTTGCCCTCTGCTGAGGTTTTAAAATATATTAATTTTATCCTGAATGTGTACATTAAGTGTTCTAGATTAGAAACAAATTATCATTTTTCACTTAAAAAAGCAAATGCTGAGATTGCATACATTATCATGTCTGGGAGCTACAATGCTTCCAGCATGCCCTTGCTCACTCATTCTTCCATATTTTTGCTTGTGAGTCTCAGTGGTCAATAAAAAATATTTTTATGGGAAAAAGGAAAAATCAAATAATGACTTGCATGTTTCCCCATACTCTAATTCTTATTCCTGAGGAGGTGCTATGAAAGTCAGGTTGAATGTCCTATGCACACAGACTTGGGAGTCTGTATCATAGCCAAGAAATGGAGAAAAATGGGTTTTCTCTGTTCATATGAGAAAAAAAAGAGGCAGCTGCTTCCCTTGCCTCTTGAGAAAATAGGAAGAAAAACCTTGGAGATATGATGGAAAGGATCCTAGGTTCTCAGGTCAAATTTGGGGATATAAATAAAATCTCTCCAGGGGCCAGGTAGCTCCACTGTGCCTCTGACTTTTATGACCTAGAGATGTCACCATGCTCCTAGGCCAATTCCTCTTTGAAATGTCAACAACAAGGGATCAGAGCAATTGCATAGACAAATGGTTACAGATCTGATTTCATGGTATATGAAAAGTAAACTATTTCTAGGGGAAGTGAAGGCAAGCATTCTCCATCTTTATATCATATACATCGCTGTGTCTGAGGTTGATGTTGTTAGGTGCTGTTGAGTTGTCTCCATCTCATAGTGACTCTATGCACAGCAGAACAAAACACCACCTGGTCCTGAGCCAGCTCAAGCTTGCTATACTTGAGCCCATCACTGAAGCCACCATGTCAATCCATCTCATTCGTAATCTTCCCCTCTTTCATCGGCCCTCCACGTTACCAAGCATGACATCCTTCTCCAGGAAATGGTCCCTTCTGATAACATGACCAAAGTACGTGAGATGAAGTCTGGCCATTCTCACCTCCAAGGAGCATCTCAGCTGCACTTCCTTGAAGACAGATCTGTTAGTTCTTTTAGCAGTCCATGGTACTTTCAGCATTCTTCGCCAACACCACAGCTCAAAAGCATCAATTCTTCTTCGGTCTTCCTTATTCATTGTCCAGCTCTCCCATGCATATGAGGCAATTGCAAATACCATGGCTTGTTATCAGGCACACCTTAGTCCTCAAGGAGACATCTTTGCTCTTCAGCACTTGAACCTTTGCAGCCTATCTGCCCAGTGCTACACATCGTCTGATGTTCTGACTGCTGCTTCCAAGCTCTAGGGTGCTTGGAGCCTAGTCTTGCCTCCTGCCCCCTTTACCTGGATATCTTATACCTTATGAATAGCAGAGAAACTGAGGAGGCTAGGGTTTTTCACAGGACCACTGAAAAATCCAAGAAGATTTATATCCCTACCTCAGAATTTTGTATATGTTCTTTGGACTAGAGCATCTTGCCCTCTTCCACTGGTGTACATCTTGCTTGGTTAATTCAGACTTGAACTTTAGATCTCAGAGTATGCATCACTTCTTCTGGGAAAGTGTTAATGACTCTTTCAACACTATCTCAAGACGGGTGACAAGCTTTTCTGTGAGCTTCTATCATGCCCTGGGCCTATAATGTAGCAATACTGAACAGTATTTTCCCTTTTAGCCTATTAACTTTTTGAGAGTAGGACTTTTTTTCCTTGAAACACTGTGTTAAGCACAATGCTTTCATAAAACAAAAACTCAATATATATTTCATTAAATTAAGTTTGTAGTCTCTGAATTTTAAGCAATTAACAGACAAAATGAGAAAAGCATACAAACTACTATAATACAAAGGAAAACTATTTAAATTCCATAAAAGAGATAAAGTTCCATCAGTTTCTTAAGGAGAGGGAGGGAACATCACTTATAGTTGGAGGACTATCTACAGTTCTAAATGTTCATGACAGCAGTGGTGGGAAATTGTAAATTTCAGTGGTGGAGAATGTGGTTAAACAGATAGCAAACCCAGAAACTCAACTTTTACCTCTACCCCCTAAAATAACCCAGCTCTAGGGCTCTTTTTCTTGTCAAACACCAAAACTGCTCTGATGACTTGTCTACGGACTGTGCTAAAGATAAAGAGGTTGCCAAGGAAGCAAGAGGAAGCCTAGTTCCTGATAAGAGCTCCCATTGATAGTAAGGATTGCAGGGCCGGATCAGGGACTAGAACTCTGCATCAAGCTACAGGAGAAGGTCTGGCCACTCCATAAGTTTCAGTTTCTTCTGTATGTCTCTGAGTTCTTCTCACCAGAGATAGTACAACAGACAGCATTCTTGCTCAGAATCTAAATATCTTTAAAAGATGTAAAGGAAAGGAAAAGGTGGAGTTTTTCCCCAAAATCTGCGGAAATACACACTGGGAGCCTTCCAGGTAGTATAACTAAGAATCATACCATGTAGATATTTTCTATTTCCTGGACAACCTGAACGCTTGCTGTGCCTATAAAAAGAGTATGTTCCCATCTTTTCAAAGGCCACAGGCAATGTGCTTGTTAAGTTTAAAAAACTAGATGAAGAAGACATTGCAACACAAAGATGAGGATGGTTGGACAGCCAGGAAGTCCCCTCACAGCAATATTACCTTCCCCCTATTCTCATGAGACTCCCCTTGAAGATCCAGATGCACAGAGGGCACTCAATCCCAGAGGCAATGCAGCCTCAGAAACTCTCTAATGTCCACCAATAAACAGGGTTGCAGGAACTCCTGTACCTCTGTAGCAGATCCATATAGTAAAATATTGTAACTTTTATAACTGGGAGAAGACAGATAAGAAAAGCCCAACCTAGATGGCTGGGGTCAGCAAGGGCTTTCATTTTACAGCTCTCCCTACTCCAGAAGCAGGTTTCCAAATTATCAGTTGAGGTATTTCATCTGAAATCTATTTAGTTTTGTTGCTGGAGAATGGCAGGCTCTAGGTTACAGTTTATCAATGCCTTCCATGTTCTGGCCTTAAAAGTGAATTTTTCAGTGTTGTTGGCTGGGTTCTCTAGAGGAGCAAAATCAGTGAAGTGTATATATAGAGACAGGGGGTGGGATGGGGTTGGGGAGGAGATTTAGTTCAAAGAAATGGCTCATGCATTTGTAGATGCTGACAAGTCCCAAATCTATGAGTCCGCCATTAGGCTAGAAGCTTCTCCCAACTCACATAGTTACAGGGGCTGATGAACCCAATATTGGCAGGTCAGATAGCAGGTTGTTGGCTCACAGGGCTGTTGGACCTAGCAAATTCTAAACTCTGCAAGTCAGGTGGCAGGCTGCTGGCTCATGTCACAAGAACCAGAGGTCAAATGATGAGTTGGATGCAGGACCAAGAGAGAGCCAGCTTTGCTAGAACATCCATAAATACTGGATGAAGGCTGCACCCTCAAGGAAACTCTTTTTACATCAGATCACAAAATGGAAAATCATTATGTAATACTGAGAATCATGGCTTAGCCAAGTTGACACACGATATTAACCATCATAGTTTGCCCCTTGTCAACCTAGCACCTATACACTTCTCCTTAAACTGTACATAATCAATTATAAACTTATACTTGTATTTACCACCACTCATCTGTCAGTTTTTGTACTGTGTCATACTGTGATGGCTAGTTTGTTACTATGATGTTGGAAGCTATGCTACCAGTATTTCAAATATTAGCAGGGTCACCCATGGTGGATAGGTTCCAGTGGAGCTTCCAGACTAAGACAGATTAAGAAGAAGGACAAGGCCATCCACTTTAGAAAAAAATGGTCACTGAAGACTTTATGAATAGCAGTAAAACGCTGTCTAACATATTACTGGAAAACTTTATGAATAGCAGCGAAATATTCTCTAATGTAGTACCAGAAGATGAGCACCTCAGGCTGGTAAACAAACAAGCAAACTCACTGCCATCAAGTCGATTTGACTCCTAGTGACCCCTCCTTGGGTTTTTGGGGCGGTATCTCTACAGAAGTAGATTGCCCAATCTTCCTTCCAAGGAGTGGCTGGTGGATTTGAACAGCCAGCCTTCTGGTTAGCCGTCAAATGCTTTAGGCGCTATGCCATCAAAATACAACTAGGGAAGAGCTACCCTCAAAATAGAGTCAACCTTAATGACATGGATGGAGTAAAGCTATCAAGACCTCCATTTGCTGATGGGGCATGACTCAAAATAGGAAGAAACAGCTGCAAACGTTCATTAATAATCTGAATATAGAATGTACAAAGTATGAACTAGGAAAATTAGAAGTTGTGAAAATTAAAATGCAACACATAAAAATTGACATCCTAGACATTAGTGAGCTGAAATGGACTGGTACTGGCTATTTTAAATCAGATTATCATGTGGTCTACTATGGTGGGAATGACATATTGAAGAGGAATGGTGTGTCACAGTCATCATCAAAAAGAACATTTCAAGATCTATTCTGAAGTACAGTGCTGTCAATGATAGGCTAATATCCATATGCCTACAAGGAAGACAGTTGATACTACAATTACTCAAATTTGCACACTAACTACTAAAGCTAAAGATGAAGAAACTAACGAGTTTCACCAACTCCTGCAGTCTGACATTGACCAAATATGCAATCAGGATGTATTGATAATTGTTGGTGTTTGAAATGCAAATTTTGGAAACAAAGAAGAAGCATAGGTAGTTGGAAAATATGGCATTGATGAAAGAAATGATGCCAGAGACAGCATGATAGAATTTTGCAAGACTGAAGACTTTTTCATTGCAAATACCTTTTCTCAACAATTTAGTGGCTATACATGTGGACCTCGACAGATGAACTACAAAGGAATCAAATCTACTACATCTGTGGAAAGAGGCAATTGAGAAGTTCAATATTATCAGTCAGAATAATGCCAGGAGTTGCCTGTGGAACAGATTGCTCATATACAAATGCAAGCTGAAGCTGAAGAAAATTAAAACAAGTCCATGAAAGCCAAAATGTGACCATAATTATATCCCACCTGAATTTAGAGATCATCTGAAGAACAGAATTGATACACTGAACACCAGTGACCAAAGACCAGACAAGTTGTGGAATAACATCAAGAAAATCATACACGAAGAAAGCAAAAAGTCATTAAAAACACAGGAAAGGAAGAAAAGACCAAAATGGATGTCAGAATAGACTCTAAAACTTGCTCTCAAATGGGGAGTAGCTAAAGGGAATGGGAGAAATAATGAACTAAAAGAGCTGAACAGAATATTTCAAAGGGCAGCTCAAGAAAAAGTATTATCTTGAAATGTGCAAGGACCTGGAATTAGAAATTCAAAAGGAAGGAACATCATGCTAAGCATCTCTCAAGCTGAAATTACTGAAGAAAAAATTCAAGCCTCATGTTGCAATATTGAAGGATTCCATTGGCAAAATATTGAATGACACAGGAAGCATCAAAAGAAGATAGAAGGAATACACAGTCACTGTACCAAAAAGAATTAGTCAACATCCAATCATTTCAGGAAGTATCATATAATCAAGAACTAATGGTCCTGATGGAAGAAGTCCAAGCTGCAGTGAAGGAATTGGCAAAGAAAAACAAGGCTCCAGGAATTGATACCTAATGGATACCCACTGAGATGTTTCAAGAAACAAATGCAGCACTGGAGGCACTCACTCATTTATACCAAGAAATTTAGAAGACAGCTACCTGGACAATCGACTAGAAGAGATACATTTTTTTTGCCCATCCCAAAGAAGGAGGATCCAAAGAATGTGGAAATTGTTGAACCATATCATTAATGTCACACAAGTAAAATTTTGCTGAAGATAATTCAAAAACAGTTGCAAAACAGTATATTTACAGGGAACTGCCAGAAATTCAACCCAGATTCAGAAGAGGGCATAGAATGAGGGATATCATTGCTGATGTCGTCAGGATCTTGGCTGAAAGCAAAGAATACTAGAAAGATGTTTGTTGTTGTTGTTATGTGCCGTTGAGTCAAACCCGACTCCTAGTGACCCCTCCTTGGGTTTCCGAGGCAGTATCACTACGGAAGCAGGATTGCCCAACCTTCCTTCCGAGGAGTGGCTGGTGGGTTTGAACCGCCAGCCCTCTGGTTAGCAGGCAAGTGTCTTAGCCACTATGCTACCAGAGCTCCCAGAAAGATGTTTACCTGTGTTTTATTGACTTTATTGGCAAATGTATTTGACTGTGAATCATAATAAATTATGGATAACATCAAGAAGAATGGGAATTCCAGTACACATAATTGTGCTCATGAGAAACCTGAATATACACCAAGAGGCAATCATTTGAACAGAACAAGGGGATACTGCACAGTTTAAAATCAGGAAGGATTGTATCAGGGTTGTATCCTTTCACCATGCTTATTCAATCTGTACACTGAGTAAATCATCCTAGAAGCTGGACTATGTGAAGGAGAACACGGCATTAGGTTTGGAGGAAGACTCATCAATAACCTGCGATATGTAGATGACACAATCTTGCTTGCTGAAAGTGAAGGTGGCTTGAAGATCAAAGACTACAGTCTGCAGTATTGATTACACCTCAACATAAAGGGAACAAAAGTCCTCACAACTTGGGCCAATAAGTAACATCTCAATAAATGTAGAAAACTTTGAAATTGTCAGGGATTTCATTTTACTTGGATCCACAATCAACACCCATGGAAAGAGCAGTCAAGAAATCAGACATTGTGCTGCACCAGGAAAAACTGCTGCAAAAGACCTCTTAAAAGGGTTAAAGAGCAAAGATGTCACTTTGAAGACTAGGGGCCCTTGACCCAAGCCATGATATTTTCAATAGACTTGTATATATGTGAAAGCTGGACAGTGAATAAGGAAGAACAAAGAAGAATTGATGCATTTGAATTGTGGTATTCACAAAGCACACTGAAAATACCCTGGACTGTCAGAACGAACAAATCTGTCTTGGAAGAAGTACAGCTGGAATGCTCTTTAGAAGTAAGAATGGCCAAATTTCATCTTATATACTTTGGTGCTGCTGTCAGAAGGGACCAATTCTTGGAGAAGGATATCATGATTGGTAAAGTAGAGAGTCAGCTAAAAAATGGAAGGCCCTCAACAAGATGTGTTGACACAGTGGCTGCAATAACGGGCTCAAACATAGCAAAGATTGAGAAGATGGCTCAGGGCTTGGCGGTGTTCATTATGTTGTACATAAGTTTGTTATGTTGTACATAAGTTTGTTATGTCTCAGAGCTGACTTAATGACACCTAACAACAACTTGTGCCTAATGATACAACTAACATGCATACAACCAAAAATGCACTTGTTGTTGTTGTTGTGTGCCGTGGAGTCAGATCTGACTCATAGCGACCCCTCCTTGGGTTGCCGAGGCAGTATCACTATGGAAGTAGATTGCCCAACCTTCCTTCCGAGGAGTGCCTGGTGGGTTTGAACCGCCAGCCTTCTGGTTAGCAGTCAAGTGTGTTAGACATTTATATCCTATATTTTATAAGTAGGGAGCTCTGGTGGCATAGTGCCTAATGTACTTGACTGCTAACTAGAATGTTGGTGGTTCAAACCCACCAGCCACTCCTTGGAAAAAAAGATTGGGCAATCTACTTCCATAGAAATACTGCCTCGGAAACTCAAGGAGGTGTCACTGTGAGTCGAAGATGACTCCACGGCACATAATAACAACAACAACATTTTATAAGTATTGAGATACACACACACACATGTATATATACACATAAAACAACAAAAAAAAAATACTCCTCATAATTGTTGATGTTGCTAGGTGCCGTCAAGTCATCTTCAACTCATAATGACCCTATGCACAGCAGAACAAAACACTGCCTGGTCCCGCATCACTCCGCGATCCTTGCTATACTTGATCCCATCGCCACAGCCACTGTGTCAATCCATCTCATTGAGGACCCTCCCCTCTTTCATCAACCCTACACCTTACCAAGCATGACATTCTTCTCCAGAGAATGGTCCCTTCTGATAACATGACCAAAGTAGGTGAGACAAAGTCTGGCCATTCTCACTTCCAAGGAGCATTCCAACTGCACTTCCTCCAGGACAGATCTGTTAGTTCTTTTTGCAGTCCATGATACTTTCAGCATTCTTCGCCAGCACCACAACTCAAAAGCATCGACTCTTCTTCGGTCTTCCTTATCCATTGTCCAGCTCTCACATGCATATGAGGTGATTGAAAATATCATGGCTTGTGTCAGGCAACCCTAGTCTTCAAGGAGACATCTTTGCTCCTCAGAACTTGAAAGAGGTCTTTTGCAGCCAACTTGACCAGTGCTATACGTCATCTGATGTCCTGACTGTTGCTTCCACTGTCGTCGATTGTAGAACCAAGCAATGTGAAGTCTTTGACAACTTCAACCTTTTCTCTATTTATGGTGATACTTTTTATAGGTCCAGCTGTGAGGATTTTCATTTTCTTTATGATGAGATGTAATCCATACGGCAGACTGTATTCTTCAGTCCTCATGAGTGCTTCAAGACATCCTCACTTTCAGCAAGCAAAGTTGTGTCATCAGCGTATCATGGGTTGTTAATGATTTTCCCTCCAATCTTGAAGCCACGTTCTTCTTCATGTAACAATTGTGAGTTCTCATTTATGGTCTTGTGGTTATAACTGGTATTTAGATGTACCTTCTTCCACCACCCATTCTGTATTCGCTTTGCCCTCAGCAAGCACCTCAGCTTGTCATGGTTCTTTGCCTGATGGGGTAACTCAAACCTACATTCCTGATGGGTCTGGGTCATTCATAGTCATGTAGTAATTGGGTTCCTGTAGTTTTACACTGACCTTAATCACAGGACATGGTAGTACTAAGGGAAGCCTTCAGGGATCTCATCTATGCTAAATATATTCTTCTTTATCTCCATTGTGCAATATCAATCCATTTTCCCCTCAAAAATCAGGATCAATCACACCAGTCAATACAGTAACTCCCTTCTTTGTTTATTGATCCAGAGGCAAGAGGAACCCAAAGTGGCTGGGTGGCATTCTTAACTTCCAGTTCAATGGAATCAGTGTTCTGTCTCCTGGTGGGAGAATCCTTCCCTTTGGAACTAAGACCTCTACATCTTCAGAGCATAGGGTTATGGGGACAGGGTGAAAAAATTTTGCAAGTGGATCATTAGGGATTATAGTAAGTGGTGTCACTCCCATTTCCACCCCTTGATTTCTGGAGTCATGAATCTTTGCTATGGGAGAAACAACACCATATATTTGAAACCAGTTTATAGCATATATGGCTTCCTAGAGAACATTGCCCTAACTCTGCAAAGTATTGCCACCTACCTGGCCCTATAATTATGTCTTCAGAAGGCCATTTAATCATTCTATCAAACCAGATGCTTCAGGATGTTGGAGAGCATAAGACCAGTACATTCCATGAGCATAGGCCATTGCCACACTTCATTTCCTGGGAAGTGAGTTCCTTAATCTGAGGCAATGCTGTGTGGGATACCATGATGGTGGATAAAGCATTCTGTGAGTCCACAGATGGTAGTTTTGGCAGAAGCACTGCATGCACAGAAGACAAATCCATATCCAGAGTAAGTGTCTATCGCAGTAAGAACAAAATGCTTCCCTTTCCCTGAGGGAAGCAATCCAGTGTAACCAACCTGCCACCGGGTTGCTGGCTGATTGCCCTGAGGATTGCTGTCATACTGGGGACTCTGTTGGTCTCTGCTGCTGGCAGATTGGACACTCAGCAGTGGCAGTAGCTAGATCAGCCTTGGTGAATGGAATTCCATGTTGTTAAGCCATGCATGATTTCCATCTCTTCCAGCATGGACACTATGTCCATGAGCCCATTGGGCAATGACAGGATGGCTGGGAAAAGAGCATGACTTGTTTCCACAGAATTTGTCATCCTCCACTTGACTGTTAAAATCCTCCTCTGCTGAGGCCACCCTTTGTTGAGCATTCACTTGAGACACAAATTGTCTTCACTTCTTTGGCTCATTCAGAGGGGTCTATCCACATCTCTACCCAGTCTCCTAGTCACAAATTTTCCAATCATGTTCTGGCCAAGACCCTGACCATCCCACTAAACCATTGGCCATAGCTTATGAATCAGTACACAAATACACATCTGTCCATTTCTTCTTCCAAGCAAAGTGAATAACCAAACCAGGTGCACTGCTTGAAGTTCTGTCCTTTTGGAGGATTTCCCTTCATTGCTGTCCTTCAGGGAAGTCTCAGAAAGAGTCTGCAGTGCTGTTCTTTTGAGTGATGTGTGCATTTGGTGCAGAATCATCTGTAAAGCAGGCATGAGTTTTCTCTTCCTCAGTCAACTGATCATAATGAATTATCCATGAGGTCATAGATGCAGATAGGAGGAGGGAAGGTAATGTGATAGGAGTGGTGACCATGGGTATTTGGGCCACTCCTCATGCAACTTACTTGAGGCTTCAGGTCCTGCTCCAGCACAATCTGGTATACACCACTTCCATTTAATGATGGGGTACTGTTGTGCACATATGACTTCATGATTCTGTAGTCAGACAACACTCAGTTCATGATGGGCAGCTCATGGTGCCACATGGTGACTTGCTGGCCCATGGTTAAGAATTCAGTCTCTACTAAGGCTCAGTAACAAGCCAAAAGCTGTTTCTCAAAAGGAGAGTAGTGATCTGCAGAGTATTCAGAGCTTTACTCCAAAATCTTAAGGGTCTGCACTGTGATTCACCAATAGGGGCCTGCCAAAAACTCCAAACAGTATTGCTGTCCGCCACTGACACTTCAAGCACCATTGTATCAGCTGGATCATATGGTTCAAGGGGTAGATTGGTTTTGTGTGGCAGCCTGACCTGTTGCAGAATCCTCTCTTGTTCTGGGGCCCACTCAAAACTACCAGCTTTTTGACTGACAGCATTGCACTGCAGGATAGCTCTTGAAACATTCTTTGTGACTATATAAATACCACACCATTCCCCTTTAATTTGTCATTCCCAGCATATGATCATATGATTGTCTGATTCAAAGGGGCCACTACCAGTCCATTTCAACTCACTAACGCCTAGAATATCACTCTATATGTATTCCATTTCATTTTTTACAACTTCCAATTTTCCTAGATTCATACTTCATATATTTCAAGTTCCAATTATTAATGGATGTAGCTCTTTCCTGTCATTTTGAGTCATGCCACATGAGCAAATGGAGGTCCTGAAAGCTTTATTCCATCCACATCATTAAGGTCAACTCTACTTTGAGGATGCAGCTCTTCTTCCCCAGTCATATTTTGAGTGCCTTCTGACCTGAGGGGCTCATCTTCTGACACTATATTAGACAATGTTTCATGGCAATTCATAAAGTTTTCCCGTTCTATATCAGACAGTGTTTCACTGCTATTTGTAAGGTTTTCACTGGACAATTCTTTGAGAAGTGGATGGCCCCTTCCTTCTTCCAAGTATGTCTCAGTCTGGAAGCTCAGCTGAGACCTGTCTACCATGGGTGATCCTGCTGGTATTTGAAATACTAGTGGCATAGCCTCCAGCCTCACATCAACAAACTAGCCACCACAGTGCTAGGGGTAGGAAGCATGTATGGGGTGGGGGAAGAGGGAGAGAGGCAGAGAGAGGGATCTACTTCAAGGAAATGGTTCACATATTTGTGGAGGCTGGCAAGTCTCAAATCCTTGGGTTAGGTGTCAGGCTAGAGGCTTCTTCTCACTCACATGGTTTCAGGGGCTGACAAACCTAAAATCACAGGTCACATGGCAGATTGTTGGCTCATGGGGCTGTAGGAGCTGGCCAAACCCAACATTTGCAGGTCATGTGGCAGGCTACAGCTCATGTCCCAAAAACCAGCAGTCAGATTATGATGAGTCAGATGCAGGATGGAGAGAGAAAGAATTTTGCCAGAACATCCATATATATTGGATGCAGGCCACAACTCCAAGTAAACTCTCCTTACATCTGATCAAAAAATGGAGGATAATTACATAATACTGAGAATCAGAGCTTAGTCAAGTTGATACACAACATTACCATCACAATCAGTTTCCAACATCTGAGAGTCAGTAAGTTGCCATCTGGGGCAAATGAGCCTCAGGATGTCACTGCTCTGCCCTAGCCTTGAAGCACTTCTTTCCTTTTCAGAAGAGATATCCTAAGGTGAGTCTAGTCATCTAAGTGCAGATACAGTCTGTTAGTCTAATCTTCTCAGAAGGAGGAAGAAGGTATGCAGGTAGAGTTTTTCTTAGGCCTAGAATTTCTATAGTTTTAAGTACTCTTCTGTATATATGGGAGCCCTGGTGGCATAATGCCTAAGGCATTTGACTGCTAACCAGAAGGCTGGCGGTTCAAACCAACCAGCCACTCCTCAGAAGGAAGATTGGGCAATCTACTTCTGTAGAGATACCACCTCAGTAACCCATGAAGGGATCGCTATGAGTAGGACTCCACTTGATGGCAGTGAGTTTGGTTCTATATGCCTTCACCCATTACTGCTACCATGAGCATTTGGAATTGTAGACTGTCCTCCAACTATAACTGATTTTTCCCTCTCCTTAAGAAACCATAGAATTTTGTTTTTTATCTCTTTTATTGAATTTTTCCCTTTGTATCACAAATTATTATAAATACAAATCAGCAGTCAGATGATGATTTGTCACATGCAGGATTGAGAAGAACTTTGCCAAAACATACACACAAACACATATATATATAGTAATTTGTATGTTTTTTGATTTTGGTTGTTAACTCCTAAAAGCCAGAGACTATAAAAACTCCATTTAACAAAACATTTATGGAATTTTTATTTTATGAAAGCATTTTCATAAAGTTGGTTAATGAATTTTCAATATAGTTTTGTAGAACTTTCAAGGACTGCCCCCTAACCACCACCATTTGAGAATGAAGCACATGGAAGTCCAAAAATTTCATCTGTAATATGTACGCTGCACACTTGGCTTTTATTATACATTATGGCTATAATGGACTCTGTGATAGTTGGGGTTGTGTGTCAACTTGGTTGGACCATGATTCTGAGTGGTTTAAGCAGTTGTGATGTGGTTACTCCCATAATGAGATCACATATATATGTATGGAGTAGCCCATGCATTGAAAGGGAGTTACCCTAGGGGTGTGGCCTGCTTCTAATATATATATACATATATTATGGACATCCTGGGAAAAAAACGGATTTTTCTGTGGATCTGGATCCCGTTGTGCTGCCTACAACTATCTGTGAGCAAACAATCTACCATTCAGCCTGGTGATCTTGGATTAATCACCCATCGGAGTCAACAGCCAGTATACTGCCTGCGAAGCTTGAGCTCATCAGCCCCTGAAGCTTAATGTTTGATCCAAGAACTTGGGACTTGCCAGCTTCTATATGTGTGTGAGCCATTTTCCTAAGATAAGTTTTTCTCTCTCTCTCTCATAAATATCACATGCAAGTAAGATCCTACTGAAGATAATTCAAAAACGGTTGCAGCAGTATATTGACAGAGAACTTCCAGAGGTGCAAGTTGGATTCAGAAGAGGACGTGGAACAAGGGATATTATAG
>NW_006921759.1:1873235-1884472 GCF_000298275.1 Orycteropus afer afer
CACCTACTTTGGTCATGTTGTAAGAAGGGACCATTCCCTGGAGAAGGATGTCATGCTTGGTAAGGTGGAGGGTTGACGAAAGAGGGGAAGGCCTTCAACAAGATGGATTGACACAGTGGCTGTGATGATGGGCTCAAGAATAGCAGGGATCATGGAGCTGGCAAGGGATCAGGCAGTGTTTTGTTCTGCTGTGCATGGGGTCACTATGAGTCAGAAACGACTTGACAGCAC
Source organism: Orycteropus afer afer (assembly GCF_000298275.1). NCBI lineage: Eukaryota > Metazoa > Chordata > Mammalia > Tubulidentata > Orycteropodidae > Orycteropus > Orycteropus afer. The sequence continues at coordinate 1,873,467 of NW_006921759.1, forward strand.
CTAACAACAACAACAACATATATATGTATAGGCCAGAGCCTGAGGTAGGCATGCCTGGGGCTTGGAGGCTGCTTTTGCTTGGGTGTGGCTCTATATTATGGCCTGGGCCCAACATAGGTGGGCACAGGGCTTAGTGACTGCTTTTTATTTGGGGGCAGCTCTTTATTAATGCAGGAGCCTGAGGTAGATGGGCCCAGGGCTTGGATACTGCTTTTTTCTTGGATATGGCTCTATGTTAAGACCAGGACCTGAGGTATGCAGGCCCAAGGCTAGGGGCTGCTTTTCACTCGTGGGCAGCTCTTTATTAAGGCCTGGACCTGAGGTAGGTGGGGGCCTGGGGCATGGGGGCTGTTTTTTGCTTGAGCATGGCTGTATTTTAAGGCCAGGGCCCGAGGTAGGCGGGCTGGGGCTCAGGGGCTGCTTTTCACTTGTGGGCAGCTCTATTGTAAGGCCATTGCCCAAGTTGTGCAATTGCAGAGGGGTTAGGGAAAACTAAGGGAAATGAACTGGTCTGTCAGTTTGTTGTCCTGTGGTGGCTTGTGTGTTGCTATGAGTCTGGAGGCTATGCTACCGTGTTGAAAAATGCCAGCATGGTTACCCATGGTGGGCAGGTTTCAGTGGAGCTTCCAGGCTAAGACAGACTCAGAAGAAGGAAGAGACCATCCACTTTTCAAAGAATTGGCCAGTGAAAACCTTATGTATAGCAGTGAAACACTGTCAGATATTATTACTGGAAAACTTTATGAATATCCCTAAAACATTGTCCAATATAATAGTGCCAGAAGATGAGCCCATAAGGTTGAAAGGCACTCAAAATCTGACTGTGGGAGAGCTGATTCCTCAGAGTAGAGACGACCTTAATGATATGGATAGAGTAAAGCTTTTGGGACCTCCATTGGCTGATGTGGCATGACTCAAAATGGGAAGAAACAGCTACAAATATCCATTAATAATTGGAACATGGAATGTATGCAGTATGAATCTAGGAAAATTGGAAGTTGTCAAAAATGAAATGGAACACATAAAGATCAATATCCTAGGCACTAGTGAGCTGAAATTGACCAGTTTTGGCCATTTTGAATCAAACAACCATATATGATCTACTATGTGGGGAATGACAAATTGAAGAGGAATGGCACTCATCATCACAATGACTGTTTCAAGATCTCTCCTGAAGTACAATGCTGTCAGTGATAGGATAATATCCATATGCTTACAAGGAAGACCAGTTAATACTACTATTATTCAAATTTATGCACTAACCACCAAAGCCAAAGATAAAGAAATTGAAGATTTCTACCAACTCCTGCAGTCTGAAATTGACTGAATATCCAATCAAGATGTTGATTGAAGAGTTACCAGCAGTTGGAAAATATGGCCCTGGTGACAGAAATAACACTGGAGATCACATGATAGAATTTTGCAAGACCAACAACTTATTCATTGCAAATACCTTTTTCAACAACATAAGCGACGACCACACATGTTTACTTCACCACATGGAATATACAGGAATCATATTGACTACATCTGTGGCAAGAGGCAATGGAGAAGCTCAATATCTTTGGCCAAAACAAGGCCAGGAGCTGATTGTGGAATAGACCATCAACTACTCATATGCAAGTTCAAGTTGAAGTTGAAGACAATTAAAACAAGACCACAAGAGCCAAAATATGACCTTGACAATATCCCTCCTGGATTGAGAGACCATTTAAAGAATAAATTTGATGCATTGAACACCAATGACCAAAAACCAGAGGAATTATGGGATGACATCAAGAACATCCTCCATGAAGAAACTGGAAGGTCACTAAAAAAACAAGAAAGGAAGAAAAGACTTAAATGGATGTCAGAAGAGAGTCTGAAACTTACCCTTGAGTGAAGAGTAGCTAAAGCAATGAAAGAAATAACAAGATAAAAGAACTGAACAGATGATTTCAAACAGCTGAAGAAGACAAAGTCAACTAGTTTAATGAAATGTGTGAAGATCTGGAGTTAAAGAACCAAAAGGGAAGAACACACTCAGCATTTCTCAAACTGAAATAACTGAGAAAAAATTTAAGCCTTGAGTTGCAATATTGAAAGACTCTATGGGCAAAATATTGACTGATGCAGGAAGCATCAAAAGAAGATGGAAGGAATACACAGAGTCACTGTACCAAAAAGAACTGGTCAATGTTCATCCATTTCATAAGGTGGGATATGATCAAGAATCACTGGTAATGAAGGAAAAAGTCAAAGCTGCACTGAAGGAGTTGGCAAAGAACAAGGCTCCAGGAATTGATGGAATACCTATTGAGATGTTTCAACAAATGGATGCCCCACTGGAGGCACTCACTTGGCTATGCCAAGAGATTTGGAAGACAGCTACCTGGCCAAGTGACTGGAAGAGATCCATATTTGCACCTATTCCAAAGAAAGATGATCACACAGAATGTGGAAATTACCGAACAAGATCATTAATATCACATGCAAGTAAAATCTTACTGAAGATAATTCAAAAATGGTTGCCGCAGTATATTGACAGAGGGCTTCCACAAATACAAGCTGGATTCAGAAGAAAATATGGAAAGAGGGATATCATTGCTGATGTCTGATGGATCTTAGCTGAAAGCAAAGAATAACAGAGAGTTATTTACTTATGTTTTATTGACTATGCAAAAGCATTCGATTGTGTCAATCATAACAAATTGTGGATAACTTTGAAAAGAATGGGAATTCCAGATTCCTTGATTTTACTCATGAAGAACCTGTACATAGATGAGGAGGCCATTGTTCAAACAGAACAAGGGGATACTGCAGGGTTCAAAATCAAGAAGGGAATGTGTCAGTTTTATCCTCTCACAATACTTACTTAACTTGTATGCTGAGCAAATAATCTGAGAAGCTGGATTATTTGAAGAACGTGGCATCAGGATCAGAGAAAGACTCATTAACAACCTGTGATACACAGATGACACAACTTTGCTTGCTGAAAGTGTGGATGACTTGGGGCACTTACTGATGAAGGTTGAATAATACAGTCTGCAGTATGGATTACATCTCAATATAAAGAAAACAAAAATCCTCACAGTGTTCCAATAAACAGCTTCATGGTGAATGGAGAAAAGATTGAAGTTGTCAAGGATTTCATATTACTTGATTCTACAATCAACACCAATGGAAGCAGCAGTCAAGACATCAAAAGATGTATTGTATTGGGCAAATCTGCTGCAAAAGATATCTTTCAAGTGATGAAGAGCAAAGATGTCTCCTTGAAGACTAAGGTGTACCTAACCCAAGCCATGGTATTTTCAATCATGTCATATGCATTGGAAAGCTGGACAATGAACAAGGAAGACCAAAGAAGAATTGATGCATTTGTGTTGTGGTGTTGGTGAAGAATAAGAAAGTACCATGGACTGCCGAAAGACCTAACAAATCTGTCCTGGAAGAAGTGAAGCTGGAATGCTCCTTGGAAATGAGAATGGCCAGACTTCATCTCACCTACTTTGGTCATATTGTAAGAAGGGACCATGCCCTGGAGAAGCACATCATGCTTGGTAAAGTGGAGGGTCAATGAAGAAGGGAAAACTCCTCAACAAGATGGACAGACATAGTGGCTGGCTGCAACAATGGGCTTAGGTATAGCAAGGATTGTGAGGCAGGCACAAGACTGGGCAGTGTTTCATTCTGCTGTGCATAGGGTTGACATGAGTCAGAGATGACTCAAGGGCATGTGACAACAACAACAGCATATGTGTGTGTGTGTGTGTTTAAAGTTTTACTGGTTTTGCTTGTCTAGAGAACCCAGCCTAACACATTTGGTACCAGAAGTGGTTCTAAAGAGACAAAATCAAAAGGATGGGTTTCCTAAATTGGTTCTCACCAATTCTGTTTTGGTTCTCCAATTTGATTAATCATAAAGGCAGTGGTGACTCTGCCTCCATTTGTAAAGAGGGTCCTGCTAATCTGTGGCATGGGGTGGCAACATTAATACTCAAAATAACACCACCAATAGATCAAGTATTTTTAAGAAATGAGGCTCTGGGTGATCACATGTTTGATACTTCTCTGCAATTTTTTCAGCATAAGGAGTATAACAAAGCTGCTTGGTTGGTCCTACTTACGCTACACAAAGTGATAAAAAATCGAGATGAGATCAGGGCTGCTGAGTCACAGCTTAAGCACCACATTAAAGACCTCAATGTTTCCAGTTGGGCTCTGAAAGAAAGCCTTATTTCTTCTAGTAACAGAGCTGATATTGCCGAAAAACAAATCCAGAGTCTTATTGTAAGGGTGCCTGAATTACAACGCCGATTGTATTGCCAACCCAGAATGGTGTCTGAAGTTAAAAGTGAGGGCATTGATTGGGAAAAAATGGGATCCTGAAACCCCAAATGGGACATATGGGCAGACAAACAGGAAGATGAGGATATGGAGCCTGTAAATACTGTTGAATCCCTCTCATCTGAAGGGATTACTATAAAACCATCACCTCTCCCACCTCTATTTGATGGGATTAACCCAGCTATTTCTGCTGGGTCATTGCCTGAGGTAGATTCCATGGAAGACATTGCTGAATGTTCTCAGGACCTGCCCCAACCACTCATTGTTGCTGCTAGACCTGTAACTAAACTTAAGTCCAAGCAAGCCCCAAAAGGTGAAATACAAAGTGTGACTAAGGAAGTAGTACACTACACCTGAAAAGACCTACTTGATTTTGCTAACATGTACAGGCATAAACCTGGAGAATATGTGTGGGACTGGCTACTGAGGGTGTGGAATAATGGTACAAGGAATGTAACACTGGATCAATCTGAGTTTATTGATATAGGCGCACTAAGTATGGATTCTTTGTTCAATGTTTCAGCTTGAGAGGTCAGGAAAGGACCTAATTTTTTATTTGGTTGGCTCACTGAAGCATGGATTATGCGGTGGTCTATCTTAAGTCAAGTTAAAGTACCAGACCTGCCTTGGTATAATGTAGAAGAAAGTATCCAGGGGCTTAGGGAAATTGGCATGTGCCAAAGGGGCAAGGAGGCCACATCTTCTGACCTCTTCTAACTGCACAAGACGAAGACAACACCATCAGGAGCCCAAGGCCTATTCCTGCCAGGCCAGACATGCTGCCTCCTTTCAGCCCTTTCACCAACCCTAACACCAACCATTCCTCTTGCAGCACTCACCACCTTCCTGCTGGGTTCGATAATTCACTGAAGTGGCCACACAGAACTCACAGATTATGGGGTTTATTAAGGAAGACCAGGCTACAATTCAAGTTCAGAAAAAAAGTCTCTCTCAGCCTGCCGTCTCTCAGCCAACAGTCTCTCACAGTCTCTCTCCCAGCACTGCATGTCCCTAGGTGTCTCACTCAGCACTGCATGTCTCTTGCATCTCTTTCCCAACAGTGCATATCTCTCAGGAGCACATGTCTCTTTCAGCAGCACATCCTTCTCAGCCAGCACTAAAAGAGTTCTGCCTCTATGAGGCCTCCTTTTGAGCCTGGCAGAATGGCCAAACTAACCAATCATAACATCAGAAAACGAAGCACCTGAGAGAGAGTGAACCTCCCAGAACATTTCTTTGTGCCACTCCCAACAGAAATACTCCAGGTGGATAACTTTTACAATCAGGAGCTCCTCAGTTGCTCACAGCAAATTCCACCACAGAGTTTACAAAGACTTACGGCTAGAATAGCCATACCAGGTAATTTACTACACCACAGCATGTTAGAATGGATTTATCAGATTAGACCCATAGATCCAGAAATGGAGAGCCCAGAGGACACAACTTTTACCACTATAGTGAAGAACAAATTTGTGAAGGGAGCCCCAGCATCCTTGAAGACTGCTATGATTGCTATTTTATGTAAGCCAGATTTGACAGTGGGAACTGCGCTAATTGAACTAGGACACTTAACTATAATGGGGCTGATTGGACCCTCTGGTAGTAGGGGACAAGTGGCAGCAGTTAATCGACAAAAACAAGGTGGGTGTGGTTACCATACTGGACAGCAGATTCCAAACAGTAATCAGAATACTATGACTCATGGAATTATGGCATTGGCTACTTAGGTATGGTGTTCGTAGGAGTGAAATACATGGGAAACCTAATAAATATTTACTGGATCTGTATAGACAGATTAATCCTGGGTCACATGAACAGCAGTCTAGATTGAATTGCCAGAATACAGAGTCACAGCCCCTCAATCAATTCCTAAACTTGAGTCAGTTTACACACCCACAACCCCTTGAATGAAGGGGAGAATGAGTCCCCTTGAAGAAGGACCCCACTACATTGCCAAAAATTTATATTGTCAATCTTCCTCCCAGCCTTCCCCAAAAAGATCTGAGGCCTTTTACAAGAGTGACTGTTCATTGGGGAGAAGAAGAAAATAATCAGACTTTTCAGGGATTACTGGACACTGGCTCTGAACTGACACTAATTCCAGGAGACCCAAAGTGTCACTGTGGCCCACCAGTCAGAGTGGGGACATATGGAGGTCCAGTTATGGATGGAATCTTAGCTAAGGTGCATCTCACAGTGGGTCCAGTGGGTCTCTGAACCCATCTTGTAGTGATTTCCCCAGTTTCAGAATGCATAATTGGAATAGATATACTGAGCAATTGGCAGAATTCCCACATTGGGTTCCTGAAATGTGGAGGAAGGGCCATTATGGTAGGAAAAAACAAGTGCAAACCATTAGAACTGCTTCTACTACAAAAGTAGTAAACCAAAAGCAATAATGCATCCCTGGAGGGACTGCAGAGATTACTGCCACCATCAAGGACTTGAAGGACGCAGGGGTGGTGATTCCCACCACATCCCCATTTAATTCGCCTATTTGGCCTGTGCAGAAAACAGACGGATCTTGAAGAATGACAGTGGATTATTGTAAACTTAATCAGGTAGTATCTCCAGTTGCAGCTGCTTTTCCTGATGTGGTTTCACTGCTTGAGCAAATTAGTACATCTCCTGGTACTTGGTATGAGGCTATTGATCTGATCAATGCCTTTTTCTCAATACCAATTTCAAAGGACCATCAGAAGCAGTTTGCCTTCAGCTGGCAAGGCCAACAATATACTTTAACAGTGCTTCCTCAGAGGTATATCAACTCCCCAGCACTGTCATAATTTAGTCTGTTGGGATCTTGATTGCCTTTCTATTCCACAAGACATCACACTGGTCCATTATATTGATGACATTATGGTGATTGGACCTAGTAAGGAAGACATGTCAATGACTCTAGACTTATTGATGAGGCATCTGCGTGCTAGAGGTGGGAAATTAACCCAACAAAAAGTCAGGCACCTTCCATCTCAGTGAAATTTCTAGGAGTGGTTTGGGGCATGTTGAGATATTCCTACTAAATTGAAGGGTAAGTTATTGTATCTGGCTTCCCCTACAACTAAAAAGGAGGCACAATGTCAGGTGGACCTCTTTGGATTTTGAAGGCAACATATTCCTCATTTGGATGTGTTGCTTCGGCTTACTTATCGAGTGACTCAGAAAGCTGCTAGTTTTGAGTGAGGCCCAGAACAATAGAAAGCTCTGCAACAGGTTCAGGCTGCGGTGCAGGCTGCTCTGCCACTTCAGTCATATGATCCAGCTGATCCAATGGTGCTTGAAGTGTCTGTAGCAGATAGAGATGCTGTTTGGAGTCTTTGGCAGGTCCCTTTTGGTGAATCGCAATGCAGACCCTTGAGATTTTGGAGCAAAGCCCTGCCATCCTCTGCAGATACCTACTCTCCTTTTGAGAAACAGCTTTTGGCTTGTTACTGGGCTTTAGTAGAAACTGAACGCCTAACCATGGGCCACCAAGTCACCATGAGGCCTGAGCTACCAATCATGAACTGGGTGTTGTCTGACCCACAGAGTCATAAAGTTGGACATGCACAGCAGCACTCCATCATTAAATGGAAGTGGTATATCAGAGATCGGGCTCAAGCAGGACGTGAAGGGACAAGTAAGTTGCATGAGGAAGTAGCCCAAACACCTATGGTCTCCACTCCAATCACATTACTTTCCCTGTCCCACTCTGCACCTATGGCCTCATGGGGAGTTCTTTATGATCAGTTGACTGAGGAAGAGAAAACTCATGCTTGGTTTACAGATGGTCTGTGCGATATGCAGGCACCACTTGAAAGTGGACAGCAGCAGCACTGCAGGCCCATTCTGGGACTTCCCTGAAGGAGAGTGGTGAAGGGAAATCCTCCCAATGGGCAGAACTCGAATTGTGCAACTGGCTGTTCACTTTGCATGGAACAAGAAATGGCCAGATGTACAACTACATAGAGATTCATGGGCTGTGGCCAATGGCTTGGCTGGATGGTCTGGGACATGAAAGGAGCATGATTGGGAAATTAGTGACAAGGATGTATAGGGAAGAGGTATGTGGATAGATCTCTCTGAATGGGACAAAGGAGTAAAGATATTTGTGTCTCATGTGAATGCCCATCAAAAGGTGACCTCGGCAGAGGAGGACTTTGACAATCAGGTGGATAGGATGACACATTCTGTGGAAACCAGTCATCCTTCTTCCCCAGTTACTCCTGTCATTGCCCAATGAGCTGATGAAAATGGGCCATGGTGGCAGGGGTGGAGGTTATGCATAGGCTCAGCAACATGGACTTCCACTTACCAAGGCTAATTTGGCTACTGCCACTGCTGAGTACCCAATCTGTCAGCAGCAGATATCAACACTGAGTCCGCAATATGGAACCATTCTTTGGGGTGATCAGCCAGCAACCTGGTGGCAAGTTGATTACGTTGTACCACTTCCAACATGGAAAGGACAGCATTTGGTTCTTACTGGAATAGATACCTATTCTGGATATGGATTTGCCTTCCCCACATGCAATGCTTCTGCCAAAACTACCATTCATGGACTTACAGGATACCTTATCCACAGTCATGGTATCCCATGTACCATTGCTTCAGATCAAGGGACTCACTTCACAGCAAAAGAAGTGTGGAAATGGGCATAGGCTCATGGAATTCACTGGTCTTAGCATGTTCCCCATCACCCTGAAGCAGCTGGCTTGTTAGAACAATGGAATGTCCTACTAAAAACACAATTATGGCACCAGCTAGGTGGCAATACCTTGAAGGGCTGGAGCAATGTTCTCCAGGAGGCTGGATATGCTCTAAATCAATGTCCAATATGTGGTGATGTTTCTCCAATAGCCAGGATTCACATGTCCAGGAACCAAGGGGTGGAAACAAGAGTGGCACCACTCACTACTACCGCTAGCAAAAAATTTTTGTTTCCTGTCCCTGCTACCCTATGCTCTATGGGTCTGGAGATCTTAGTCCCCAAAGGAGGAACACTCCCACCTGAACACACAATACTGATTGCATTGAACTGGAAGTTAAGAATGCCACCAGGCCACTTTGGCTTCCTCATGCCTCTGGAGCAACAGACAAAGAAAGGTGTTACTATACTATCTGGTGTGATAGATCCTGATTACCAAGGGGAAATTGGATTGATATTACATAATGGAGATAAAGAAGAATATGCCTGGAATACAGGAGATTCTTTAGGACATCTCTTAGTACTACCATGCCCTGTGATTAAGGTCAATTGAAAACTACGCAACCCAATTCTGATATGACTACAATGGCCCAGACCCTTCAGGAATGAAGGTTTGGGTCACCCCACCAGGCAAAAAACACGACGACCAGGTGAGGTGTTGCTGAGGGCAAGAGAAATATGGAATGGGTGGTGGAAGAAGGCAGTTCTGAGTATCAGCTACAACCACATGACCAGTTGCAGAAATGAGGACTGTGATTGTTATATTTCTTCATTGTATGTGCGCATCAAATATTTTTGTTTTCTTCTGTTATTAATTATGAAATGTAAACAGGGTTAATGCGTTTCAGCTGTACGCATGTGTGGTAGTTCAGTTTGTGTGTCAACTTGGCTGGGCCTGGTTGAGTGGCTGGGCAGCTAGATGTAGTATTTCCCATGATGAGACTGGTAATCAACTCCATGGTGGAATCACTGTGAGCAGCTGAGTAGCTGCCTTAGGGAATGTGGTCTGCTTCCTGCATATAAGCAGAAGCCTTGGTAATGGTCTCTAGCCTATGGCACACTTGGACCCTGTACATAGCTGTTGTCATTGCTCAGCAGCCTGCCACGCTCTGCTGACCTTGGGATTTACAATGGACTTAAGTTAATGGCTTGCTGTGTGGTTTGTTAACACTGGGACTATGCCTTTTTATTTGTCAACCTTGGGGCTTCTCAGCCTCAGCAGCCAACAGCTGTCTGAGTGAAGAAACGTCTCTAGCTCCAGTGGGCTGGGAGCAGGAGGCAGAACTGGACCCTAAGGTTGAGGGGCTAGAGCCTGGCACTTTGGACTTGGACTTAAAGCCTCCAAATTGTGAGAATAAACTCCTGTTTGTTAATGTCATCCCATTTGTGGTATATTCATGTCAGAGAAGCACCAGGTAACCACAATAGCATGTTAGTGTATCATGTTATGCGCAAATATGACTTTATAATTGCCCTTATTTAAAGATTACATGTGGTTAAGGAGATGTGTAGAACTGCCAAGTTGACAAGGGGTGAACTGTGATAGTTGGGGTTGTGTGTAAACTTGGCTGGACCATGATTCTGAGTGGTTTAAGCAGTTGTGATGTGGTTATTCCCATGATGAGATCAGATGTATATGTTTTGAGCAGCCAGTCTGTTGAAAGCAAGTTTCCCTAGGGGTGTGGCCTGCTTCCAATATATAAATGGACATCCTGGGAAATAGGCAGACTCTTCTGTGGATCTGGATCCTGTTGTGCTGCCTACAACTGTCTGTGAGCAAACAATCCACCATTCCACCTGGTGATCTTGGATTCATCATCCATCAGAGTCAACAGCTGGTATACTGCCTGCCAACCTTGAGCTCGTCAGCCTCTGCAGCTACGTGAGTCAGAAAAAGCCTCCCGACTTGATGTGGGACTTGTCAGTTTCTATAAGTGTGTAAGCCACTGACCAAGATAAATTCCTCCCCCATATATATATAAACTTATAT
>NW_006921759.1:1886712-1894235 GCF_000298275.1 Orycteropus afer afer
GAAGTGTTCTATAAATTCTAGTGATAAGTCCCTTGTCAGATATGTTATTACCAAATATTTTTTCCCAATCTGTAGGTTCTCTTTTGACTCGTTTGGAGAAGTCTTTGGAAACACATAAACATTTAATCTTTAGAAGGTCCCAATCATTTGGCTTCTCTTCTGCTGTTTGTGTGTTTTGAATTATGCTTGGTAGTCTATTTATGCCATGTACTAGGGCCCTTAAATTTGACCCTAAATTTTCCTTGATGAACTGTATAGTTCTAGGTGAGACTGCTATTCTTAAAAAGACCTGTGTGGTAGTTCAGTTTGTGCGTCAACTTGGCTGGGCCTGGTTGAGTGGCTGGGCAGCTTGATGTAGTATTCCCCATGATGAGACTGGTAGACTGGTAATTAGCTCCATGGTGGAATCTACTGTGAGCAGCTGAGTAGCTGCCTTAGGGAATGTGGTCTGCTTCCTGTATATAAGCAAAAGCCTTGGGAATGGTCTCTAGTTTATGGCACACTTGGACCCTGTACATAGCCATTGTCATTGTTCAGCAGCCTGCCATGCTCTGCTGACCTTGGGATTTACAATGGACTTGAGTTAATGGCCTTCCATGTGGTTTGGTAACATCGGGACTGTGCCTTTTTACTTGTCAACCTTGGGCTTGGCAGCCTCAGCAGCCAGCAGCTGTCTAAGTGAAGAAAAGCCTCTAGCTCCAGTGGCCCGGGAGCAGGAGACAGAGCTGGACCCCAAGGTTGAGGGGCTTTCATCCAGCCCCTAGAACCAGGCACTTTGAACTTGAATTTCTAGTCTCCCAAACTGTAAGAGAATAAACTCCTGTTTGTTCAAGCCATCCCATTTGTGGTATTGAAACCAAGTAATGTCAAAACTATTTCCCCACCCTAGTTAAAACAGATAATAATTAGAACAGATAGGACCCCAGATGGGAATAGATAAGTAAACTTAATTACCCTCAACTATTTCCCCACCCTGGTTAAGACAGATGAGTAAACATAAAAAACTCAGTTCCTTAAGAACTGAATGGAACAAAAAACATTCTTTCTTGCTATTTCCTTGAGCATAGGGATAAATGTGTTAATGTGTCTTAGCAAACAACTTGAAAATTAACTCTGGCCGGTGGACATGTGCAGTGGGACAGAGAGGAACATAGTTACTGGGAACTAACACTCTCCCCTCTGCCTAAGCCCTGATCAGCTGACAGGAAGCCGGTGTGACTCATCCGGTATGAAAGCACACTGGATTAAAATGCTACTGTCCCTTTAAACTGAGGCAAAGAAAGTTCAGCCAACCATCAACCATCTCACGCCCAAATTCCTGGAATTTTTATGAATATGCATAACCCTCTCTTCTGAAATCTACAAAATTGTAATTTGATGGAGTTTTGGGGCATCAGATCTGGGTACAGACCCCTGCCTCCTTGCATTGCTGCTTTGCAATAAATAATTTTCTCTCCTCTTAATCACTCAGTGTGTAAATTGTTTTGGCCTGACTGCACACCAGGCAGGGTCCCGCATTTGGTCCTATTTCGGTATATTGTTATCAAAGCAGCACTAGGTAACCAGAACAACCTGCTTATAAGGTTGGCCTAGGACCTTGGATTTTGACAGGGTGGCCACCATTCCCAGAACTGATAAGAGTGGCTCACTGTGCTTAAACTATTTTACAAACAATATGATTTAGGCTGAACATGTACTTTCCTTCTAGGATCCTGCAATTTTGTTGCAAAGTATGAAGAAGTTGCCTTTGTGACCAGACTCCAATAAAAACCCTGGTCACTGAGTCTCTAATAAACTGCCCTGGTAGACAACATTTCATACAATTCACTCCTGGCAGAATTAAGCTTGTCCTGTGTGACTCCACTAAGAGAGAACTCTTGGAAGCTTGAGCCTGGTTTCCTCAAAATTTCGCTCCATGCACCTTTTCCCTTTGCTGACTTTGTCATGTATCCTTCCACTATAATAAGCCATAGCCATGAGTACTGCAGTGTATTAAATTACTTAGTATGGCTTTTCTACCCATAAGTCATTGTAAACTCAGTGGTGGAATGAGCAACTGAGGAGCTGATTGTAAATGTTAACCACGTGGAGTATTTCTGTTGGGTGTGGCACAATACAATGTTCTGGGAGGTGCCCACTTTCTCTCAGGTGCTTAGAGTTCTGATGCTATGATTGGCTAGTTTGACCACCCTGCCGGGCTCAAAAGGAGGCCTCCTGGAGGCAGAACTCTCTCTCTGACCGCTGGTTGAGGAAGACGTGCTGCCAAAAGAGACACGCGCCCCTGAAAGAGACAGGCATTGCTGTGAAAGAGAAGCAAGAGACACGCGTTGCTGAGTGAGACACCGAGGGACCAGCACTGCTGGGAAAGAGACTGTGAGAGACTGTTGGCTGAGGGACGTTGGGCTGGGAGAGAGACTGAGCGTTCTTCCTGAATTTGAGTTGTAGCCTGGTGCTTCCCTAATAAACCCCATAATCTGTGAGTTCTGTGTGGCCACTGCAGTGAATTATCGAACCCAGGAGAGAGGTGGTGGGTGCTTTGGGAGGAACAGTTGAAGCAAGGGCTGGAGGGGGGAGGCAGCATGTCTGGCTTGGCAGGAATAGGCCTTGGGTTACTGCTGGTAATCCTGTCTTCCTCTTGTGGGATTAGAGGAGGTCAGAAAGTGTGGCCTCCCTGCCGTTTTTGCAAGTACATTCTGCTGAATCTTGTGAGTCCTCCCAGCAAATTGATGAACCCGGCAATGGTCTTGGGGATTTCTGACACAGTTATCTAGGAAGATAATTATACTGAAATAACCTCTAACATTGGAACAAAAATTGGATGCAAAAGATGCCTCCCTTTCCCTGTCAGTTGGTCCCCTTTTCTGGGGAATTCAAATTTCATTACCCATTCCTGTTTCTAACTCCTAAACAAATGAAAACTGCGATTGATACCAATTCTGAAAATGAGTCTCAAAATCTCCCAATAGGATTTATCGTTATACTGTATGGCTACATTGTAGTTTGAATACTATTTTAAAAAGTAAAATAAAACCGTTTGATCATATTTTTTTGCAAGGTGGAAAGCACCTCAGAATTTCTATAACTCTTAAAATCCAGGATTTTAAGAGGTGGAGATTGTAATACAAACCTCAGGCAATGAGAAATAGTGTGCAGGTGCAAAGTGTCCTGTGTAGGATATAGCAAGCATCTAAATTACCAAGAGGATTAGCTTATACAGAAGGAAACAAGGGGGGCAAAGGTTGGAAAATTAAACTGAGATCTAAGGCTTCAAATGCCAAGCTGGAGAATTTGAAACTAATTTAATAAGTCTAAAGTGCCACTAGCACTGGACTACCAGCCAAAAATTTGGATGTTTAAAACACCCAGATCCTTGGAAGACAGGCCTGAGGATCTTTTTCCAAAAGGCCTCATCCACTGCCATCATCAATTCCAATGCATAGTGATCCTATAGGACAGAGTAGAACTGCCTCATAGAATTTCCAAGGCTGTCAATCCTTACTGAAGCAGACTACCTCATGTTTCTTCCATGGAGCAACTGGTGGGTTTGAACTGCCAATCTTTTGGTTAGCAGCTTTAACCACTGCATCACAGAGCCCCCTTCCAAAAGTCACAGCCTTGAAAACCCTATGGAGTGCAATTCTAATCGGCAAACATGAGGCTATCATGAGTCTGGATGGATGCAGACAGTTAACAACAACAGTAAGGTAACAAAGATAAAGGGATGCCACTGAGGCCACTGACTAGGAGAATAACAAATTCACAACTGTATTTTAGGAGTATCAATCTGGGGACAGTCCTAGCTAACCATCAAACATGTGGGTGAGGCAGTCTTGGACCTCCCAGCAGACTGCAGTCACATGAACCAAGCAAGGCAAAATGAGCCAAAGACCTGCCGGTCAACACACAGAAGCCAAAGAAGAAAGAAAGAATAAATCATTGCCGCTTGGTTTGTTATGTTGCAATAGATAACGTTAATACATTGTTTTAAGGTTAGGGACAGGTCTTAATCTCCAATCTAAAAAACCAGGAGTGATTTCCAGATTACCATCTGCCCTTTGTTTTGCCAGAAGATAGGCTAGGGCGCCTCCTCTCTTCATACTTAAAGCTGCCCGGCAGCCATATACTTGGGACATGCAGGATATCACATAATCACTGTACAGGTTTTAAGGAATGGAGCTTAAAGAATGATCCAATTCCCCAGCATACAAAGATCTAGAGTAGTGATTTGCTCAGGGTCATGCGGTAACGGCTTGAATGGACAACAGTTGAGCTTTTGATGCATAGCACAAGCATTGGTTGGTAAGAGCGCCTACCGGGTGTTCAGCTTAGGCATTTAGCATTACACACGCGCCTGTAGATTATACAAACCCCTCTGATTGTTTATCAAATTTAAAGTGGTAAATTGTTTAATGTTCTTTAACCCTGAACATGGTTTTAATTTATATTCTGAAATTTGGCTTCTTGGTGTCCTTTAAACTTTAAAAAGGAAACACCTGTATGCAAATTATATTTTGGGGTTCAATAGTTTTTTTTTTTTTTTTTCTCCCTGGCACAACTGTTCCATCTGAGTAAACTTTATTTCCCATTTACTGAAAAAGTAAGTAAGTCTTGTTTTGTTTTTCACGCTAAGTATCCCGGGGATACTCTCAGAGAGCAAAACCAAACTCAAACCCCTGCCATCGATTCAGACTCACAGCGACCTCTATCGGGTTTCCAAGGCTGCAAATTTTTACCGAAGCAGACTGTTTCATGTCTCTTCCATAAGACGGCTAGTGGGTTCAAACCCTCAACCTTTCTATTAGCACCCAAATGGCTTAACCCCTAAACCACCAGAGCTTCTTCTCACCGAATAGAGTGAGCACGAAGAGCCCAAAAACCTTAGACTTTGCTGCCACCCATTCCTGGAGGCGCTGCCGGGCCTTCTGCAAACTCCACTGCGCATGTCTGCCCACCAACTAACGTCACGCTCAGGCTACGCCCTCCCGAACGCCATGCAGGCCTACGGTAGTGCGGGGCTCGCGCGGGGCCTGCGTGCAGTTACTCAGGCATGGCTGCGGAGCTCGTGCGGCCGCTCCCTGACCTTGTTGCGCACGGCAAGTGCGCCTTACGCGGTGGACCGGTGGCCTTTGGCCGGCCCAAGGCCGCCTCGGCGCCCATTCAGTCTGTCCGCGGCAGCGGTCGTAGACTCGGCGCCTCGCCCGCTACAGCCCTATCTACGGCTCATGCGGTTGGACAAGCCCATTGGTGAGTGCGAGCGAATGCGCGGCGTAAGGGGCGGGGGAGTCCGCGGGCGGCAGTCCCAGACCCGGCCCCGCGGAGATGGCCGCATCCGATGTAGCAGGAGTCAGAGTCCAAAGGTCCGGGCTCAGATACCCTCCGGCTCAGGGACGGGACGGTCTCCAGGGGGACCCTCCAGCCCTCACGTCCATCTGGATCCAGAGCCTCCGAGGCGGGGAGCAAATTCAGTCCTGCCATAAATACTTGTTAAATGGAGAATCGAGCAGAACATTCCTTTCTCTTTAATTGCAAAGATTTACAATATTTAAGTATTTCTGCTTTCTTGATGATGTTTTATCCTAACAGCAATCCTTTAAGGCCGCTAATGCAAATAATTGAGACATTTACGACGTTGTGGAAATTAAGGCTCCTGGGCAATGCCTGACCAAAAGAATTCAGTGTTTTGATGTTGAATCCAAACTTTATTACCAGCACTACTCCTAACGCAAAAAAATTGAATTCATTAGAACGCATCTGGTGCAATGCTTAGGGACTGCCCATCAGCACACCATCGCCTCCTAAGGGAGGATTTCTGAAATAACACCTCATTATCCCTTTGTTTCTCTGAAGGAAGGTTGGGCAGTCTACTTCCGTAGCTATAGTCGAATCCAACTCGATGGCAGTGAGTTTTTGGTTTGGTTTGGTTTGGTCTGTTTCCTCTTCAGAGTACTCACCAAATCTCTGGTAGCATAGCGCCTAAGGCATCTGACTGCTTACCAGAAGGCTGACAGTTCAAACCCACTTGCCACTTCTCAGAAGGAAGGTTGGGCAATCTGCTACGCTAGAGATGTTGCTGTTGTTATGTGCCATTGTGTCGGACCTGACTGATAGCAACCCCTCCTTGGGTTTCCGAAGCGGTATCACTACGGAAGTAGATTGCCCAACTTTCCTTCTGAGGAGTGGCTGGTGGGTTTGAGCTGCCAGCCTTCTGGTTAGCAGTCAAGTGCCTTAGGCACTACGCTACCAAAGCTCCCACCCTAGAGATACCGCCTTGGAAAACCCAAGGAGGGGTTGCTATGAGTTGAATGGACTCGGGGGGCAGTGAGTTTGGTTTTCTGGTTTACTTACCAAAGCTAACTTATGCATTCATTACTTGATTGCCTCCTCCAATACAATATAAGGTCCACGTGGATGGGCCTTTTTTAAAAAAAAAATCTGCATGCTTAGATCAGTGCCTGGCATTAGTATTAAATGTATTAATAAATTCCTGCTGTTAGTTGCAGTTGAGTCCAACTCATGGATAACCTATGTGTGCAGAGCAAAACTGCTGCAAAGGGTTTTCAAGACTGACCTTTTGGAAACAGATTATCAGACTTGTCTTCCAAGGCCCTCTGAGTGGTTGGTTTCAAACTACCATTCATGCTACCTAGGGGCTGCCTACCACTTTGCTTAGCCTTGGGGATAGAAAGGTAGGGAAACTTAAACTCCTAGTCTAATTGGGAAGAGACTATTTGGTGAGCTAGGAAAGTATGGAATTAAATATGAGAGGTATAGACCAAGTGCTGCAGGAAAAATAAGTTACTGTGGATCTTCATTGTTGAGAAAAGTTTCAAGAAAAATTGTACTCCAAAGGCTGAGTAGAGAATGGAAGAGATCTTCCTGGTGGAGAAAGTATCTTTGCAAAGACCCAAGGGATGGAGTGTTGGGACACGAGCCTGATCTGGAACACCAGGTGGGTGTAGAGGGTAATGGGAGATTAGGCTGGATAAGGTCTGAACTGAAGAATGGATATTGAAGTTGTTGTTGTTGTTCGGTGCTATCAGGTTGGCTCTGACTCATGGTGACCCTACGTACAACAGAACAAAACATTGCCCAGTCCTGTGTCATCCTCACAATCCTTGCTATACTTGAGCCCATCATTGCAGCCACTGTGTCAGTCCATCTCATTGAGGGTCTTCCCCTTCTTTGCTGACCTTCTACTTTGCCAAGCTTGATATCCTTCTCAAGGGAATGAATGATACCTTCTGACTACATCACCAAAGTAGATGAGACAAAAGTCTGGCCATTCTCATTTCCAAGGAGCATTCCTACTGCACTTCTTCTAGGACAGACTTGTTCATTCTTTTGACAGTCCATGGTATTTTCCGTATTCTTGGCCAACACCACAATTCTGAACTCCAGCAAATCTAAATAATTTTTTTTCTTTTTTTTTTTTTCTTTTTATTAGGATTTGGGTGAAGATTTACAGAGTAAATTCACTTTTCATACAGCAGTTCACATATACTTTGTCTCATGACATTGACCAA
>NW_006921759.1:1903265-1920021 GCF_000298275.1 Orycteropus afer afer
CTCAGGAATCCAAGATTATCTTCTGTGTCTGTGTTAATTGGTTTCCCTTTTCTTTGTTGAAGAGGGTCTGTGCAGTCCTTCTGCCTAGTCTGCCATCTTGCCCCGCCTCTCTAATCTAAATAATTACATTAAGGAGTTCTGGTGGTGTAGTGTTTAAAGTATTTGGCTTCTAACCCAAAAGATCAGTGGTTCGAACCCATTTGCTGCTCTGTGGGAGAAAGATGAGGGCGTGTGCTTCCCTAAAGATTTACAGCCTTAGAAACTCTATAGGGCAGATCTACTCTATCCTAAAGTGTTGATATGAGTCAAAATCTACTCAATGGTAGTGGGTTTGGTTTTGGTGCATGCAAATATATTCAAATGCCTAAACACATTTACTCCACTTTTGCCCAACCACGATTCCAAGTTAGGCCTTGTTTTGTATTCTAGGTCCATGCACTACCTATTTGATATCTAAACACCAAGAGTTACAGCAATCACCGTTTAAAGCAAATTAGTTGATAGGCACAACTCCGCCATCATTGGTTGGGCTGTGGATGACCTCTTGCATTTTGGGGCCAGATACAGGTTGGTGGGCATAAATTTCCAGGCTCAATTCTAATCTGAAGCCTGGCTATAATTCTTTCCTTGGAGTCTGCATCAAAAAGTATAGACTTACAGGAGTTCAAGACAGATCAACAGCTGTCATTATTCTCAATTCCACAATTAAACCTCTGTCATCTACCATAGGGACCAGGCCACCTCTTCACATACCCATAAATCCATTGCCATTGAATCAACTGTTACTGATGGCAAACCTATGTGTTAGGGTAGAAATGCTCTATATGGTTCTACTATACATTTTTGGCTATAATCTTTACGGAAGCAGATCACCAGGCCTTTTGTGATACCACTGGGTGGGTCTAAACCATCAACCTTGAGGTTAGTAGTTGAGCCCAGACTCTTTGTGCCACCCAGGGATCTCACCACATAACAAGAGGCTACAAAGGAGTTGTGAATAAAACCGGAGCCAGACCCCCTTGGGTTTGAATCTTCATTACCCACTTGGGGGACCTTGGTTAAGTTACTCTTTGGGCCTTAATTTCTCATTTATAAAGTGAAGATCTTAATAATACTGATTTCTTAGGGTTGTCATAAAAAAATCATTGTTGTTAGGTGCCTTTGAATCAGCTCTGACTCCTAGCAACCCTATGTACAACAGAAGGAAACACTGCCTGATCCTGTGCCAGCCTCACAATCCTTGCTATACCTGAGCCCATTGTTGCAGCCACTGTGTCACTTCCTCTCGTTGAGGGCCTTCCCCTCTTTCATTAACCCTCCACTTTACCAAGCATGATACCCTTCTCCAGGAAATGAGCCATTCTGACAACCTGACCAAAGTAGGTGAGATAAAGTCTGGCCATTCTTGCTTCCAAGGAACATTCTGGCTGTACTTCTTCCAGGACCGATTTGTTAGTTCTTTTAGCCAACACAACTCAAAAGCATCAACTCTTTTTTGGTTTTACTTTTTCGTTGTCCAGCTCTCACATGCATATGAGACTATTGAAAATGTCATGGCTTGGGTTAGGCGCACCTTAGTCTTCAAGGAGACATGTTTGCTCTTCAACACTTTAAAGAGGTCTTTTACAGCATATTTTCCCAGTGCAATATGTTGACCGATATATCTTGACTGCTGCCTAACCATCGTTGTTGTTGTTACGTGCCGTTAAGTCAGACCCGACTCATAGCGACCCCTCCTTGGGTTTCCGAGGCAGTATCACTATGGACATTGGTATTAATATATGTTAAATGCTTAGAACAGTGCTTGGCATATAATAAATTTTCAAAAATGTTGGAAGGTTGGGCATTCCTACTTCCGTAGTGATACTGCCTCGGAAACGCAAGGAGGGGTCGCTATGAGTCGGGGCCGACTCGACGGCAAACAACAACAACAACAACATTACTTCAAAAGTGGGAACTGGAGAAGATCATGTTAGTAGTTATGTTTAGAAGATGCCAGTCTGCATTATTTGATATTAAATAAGGTAATAACTGCAGGATTTTCAAACAACTTATTTCTAGTTCTGTGTTGAAATTCATTCAGCAAGCATTATTTGAGCCCTTGCCATATGCCAGGAACTATGTCAATAGGAGTAAAATTTGAGATTTGATATATCTGTGTTTAATTTCTTCTTTTGTGGGGTAATTTTATGTTCACTGAAGTTATTATTACCTTTATAAATGAAAGTAAATTTCATCATTGTTGAGAGAGGAATGCAACTCTCAAATAGAGAGCAGTCTGCCTACATTATTTCAAGAAGTTTCAGCAGATGGCACTCTTTCCACTAAATCGGGAATGTAATTTTTGTTTCACTGCATTTACAGATGATTATGTTGTCCTTTCTGACATGGTCTATGAACATGTTAACATTTGAATATATGTATTTTTAATGTACATGTATAAATTCTCAACACAAATAGTAGCTGTTATACAGGCTGTTTTATCATTTGCTTTTTTAATTTAACAATGTACCTTACAGATCACTCCATATCAATATACACACATAAAGAGTTGCCTAATTTTTAATGGCTATATTATGTTTGACTACATGAATATACCATAATTTATTTGAACATGCCTATTGTTATATATTTAGAATGTTTCCATTCTTTTGCTAGTAAAAATGGCCAATAGATGTATATGTTGTTATCATTATTAAGTAAATTCTAAAGAAGAACTGCTGACTCAATAAGTATGTGCATATGTCATTTGGGTAAAAACATTTCAAATTGTCACCCATGATTTGGACCATTCTGCAAACCCATCAGAAATTCCTGAGAGTGCTCAGCTCCTAGGGGGTATCATCCGGCCTTCAGGTTTTGCCAATCTGATAGGTTAAAAAAAATATTATCTCAATGTAGTTTTCACATATGTTTCTCAGAGGTAAAGACCTTTTCATATATATAACATTTACATATATTTTGTTTTCTGTGAACTCTCTGTGTATTTTTTGTCCAGTATTTTATTGGATTGTTGATTTTATCATCTCGATTTCCATATTAGGAAGAGTAGCCCTTTGTGATATGAATTGCAAATTTATATTCTCAGTTTGTCATGTCTCTTTTATTTTGCTTATAGGGTTTTTTACTTTCTTTAGATGTGGCATTTAAACAAATGAAGACAGTAACTTGAATTTGTACCTTTCTTGACTTTTTATTTTTGCATAGGAACCTGGCTGCTCTATCTGCCATGTACCTGGAGCATCAGCCTGGCAGCTGAACCAGGTTGTTTTCCAGACTTTTATATGTTAGCCCTCTTTGGGACTGGAGCTGTTCTGATGCGTGGAGCAGGATGTACTATAAATGACATGTGGGACCGTGACTACGATAAAAAGGTAGATTCTTTTTGGAAAAAAACAGTCTTCTCTCAGTTCTGCAGAGTAACATGGTGACATCAGTTTGTTAGACACCAGCTAAAGCAACAAGATTATTTTATTTTTATATTAAACTTTTTATTGTGATTTGGGTGAAATTTTACAGAGCAGATTTGTTTTCCATTTCACAGTTCATACACATTTTGTTTTATGACAACAATTGCAGGGGTTTTTTGTGTGTGTGATTTGGGTAAAAGTTTACTGAGCAAATTCATTTTCCATACAGCAGTTAATACACATTTTGTTTCATGACATTGACTGCAATCCGCACAACATCACATCTCTCTTCCCATTTCCTCCCTATAGTTACCTCTTCTCTTTGTCTTTCCTGTCCATTCCTGCCCATTGAGCTGTCTCCTTGTGCAAATACTACCCTTCTGATTTCCCATGATTGATTGTTCTAAGGAGTATATCTTGTTATTATTGTTATGTGCTGTTGAGTCGCACCTGATTCACAGCGACCCCTCCTTGGGTTTCCAAGGCATATCTACCTAGTGTAAATGTTCAACCTATATGCCTGTCTATTGTTTGGCCTGAAGCCACAGGAGTGAGTTCATTTCCAGACCTGAAGAGTAACTAAGGGGTTACTCTTGGGGGTTTCACCAGGTTTTCTCAGCCCAGGAAACCTGGTCTTTGTTATTATTTTGAGTTTTGTTGCACATTTTTCTACCACTCTACCCAGGATCTCTTGCACTGATCCCTTTCAGAGTGGTTGATAGTGGTAGCTGGGCACCATCTAGTTCTTCTGGTCTCATGATCATGTAGACTGAGGTTTGCATGGTCCACTAGTCCCTTGGACTAATTGTTTCCTTGCATCTTTGGTTTTCTTCATTCTTCTTTGCTCTGGAGGAGGAGAGACAGTTGTAACTTGATGGCCATAAACCAACAAGATTATTGAGTATCCTTGCTGAAATCCAACATAAGAAATGTCAATAACAGTAGAATGGACAGAGTGCAACATACCTGCTGTCTCAACACAAGAGCAGCCATGGGACAAAATGTATACTTCAATTTTACTAAGTAAATTAAGAATTTGTACGGCCAGGGGTAAGGATATTAGAAGTGAAGATGAAAATTTGATCCTGAACTTTTAACGGTCCAAAGAGACTGCTATCACTTCCTTTGAGATATATTTTGGAGCTATAGCTCTTCTTCTGTAAAGCCCATCTTAATTTAAATGAACCAAGGCAGGCTTATTGTATTCAGTATAATAGTTTCTTTTTAAAGATGTAATTTTAGTCCTTTTTTCCTTTTTAGAAAAGTGATAGAGCTTATTTTGAAAAATTCAGATAGAACAGAAATGAAAAAATAGAAAGTCTCTCTTATCTCTTCCTCCAAACTTAAAAAAAAAAACAAACTGAGTGAACAATATGAAGCATTATATTTCTCTGGATTATTATCTGAGCTTATTCTTATACATGTATACAATTATTCCTTTGTTCCTTATAGAAAGTTATTTTTCAAGGGAAGAGGCCATCTTGTTTGCTTTTTATCCTACTACCAGTGCCACAACAAATGCTTGAGTATCATCAAATGCTTGAGTAAATAACCAAGTAAACTTCAAATTGAAAAGAAATCCAGAATGAACTTTTATAGAAGGTGAATAAACACCCCCAGTTTGCCTTTCATGTAAGTCAGAAATTTCTTTAAGCGAGATCAATGTACAATAAGTTTTAGTTTATAGAACAGTGGCACGTTAATATTTTTTTTTAATTTAAAAAAAAATAACATTTATCAGGACACAGTAATAGGTTCTAGGATTGCATCAATTAAAAGTGGCATCCCTGATTCTTAATTTAGGATTGTAATACAGTAGCGGTATCATAGGAATAGTGTCTACAAGGGCTGTGGGAACTTGCTTATGATCAGCTACCTCAGCCTAAGGGAGGAAATCAGACCTTCCCAGAAGAGGACACCTTTTGACCTGTGTTAGAATAAGATAAGAAAAAAAGTGGACTGAACGGTGAAGGTCATTCTCAGCAAAGGGAACGGTAGTTACAGAGGCATGTCTGTGAGATAAAATATATTGTGCTTCATGACAGCCAAATGCCAAGAAAATAACTGACCCTACCCACACTTAGGAGCTCTGGTAGCATAGTGGCTAAAGCACTTGAATGCTAACCAGAAGGCTGGCGGTTCAAACCCACCAGCCACTCCTCGGAAGGAAGGTTGGGCAATCCTACTTCCGTAGTGATACTGCCTCGGAAACCCAAGAAGGGGTCGCTATGAGTCAGGGCTGACTCGATGGCACACAACAACAACAACACAACCCACACTTACAAAAGCCAAGTAGGGAGCGTAGAGTTGCACCTTTGTCAGACTATAAAAAGGCATGCCAATCTCTGTCAGGGTGTTATCAGAGAAGGCTGAGTCAGGAACTGAGACTTTCATCCCCACCTGACAGTAAAAAGTTCTCTTTTTTCTGCAGTGTCAGTGGGGACCACATGGAGAACCTGGTCCTCCACTCTCACTTGTCAGTAACTAGGCTCCTCTCCCGCTTGCCATTGGAATCACGTCAGAAGAGGCCTAGTGAAGAGTCAGGACTTTCACCACTGCCCAGCAGTATTCAGGCTCACTGCTTCCCATGGTGTCAGTGGAAGCAACAGAGGAAGTAGTAAAGTAGCACTCTACCCCGCCTACCAGGGGCCTGGCAGAGGCTTGTTGGGGAGCCAGAACTCCTAGCCCTGACCAGGAGTATCCAGTGGAAGACCGGTGGGGAACTTGGACTTCAGCACCACCTGGAAGTAATGAGGTAGTGCCCTTCCTTTCCTCTGCTGGTCAAAAAGCCAGCTAAACAGGTTTAAATAATAGCCAGAGCCTCATGACATAGTATCCAAAACACTCAGGTTTCAGTCAAAATAACTTATCATACTAAGAACCAGGAAAATCTCAACTTCAGTGAAAAAGACAATTAATAGATGGCAACACTTAAGATGACAGAGATGTTAGAATTATCTGGCAAGGATATTAAAGCCATCATAAATAGCAGTTATGAACATGCTTGAAACAAAAAATGTCAGGTCCTAGCAAAGAAATAGAAAGTATCAGCAAAGAAATAGAAGATGTAAAGAAGAACCACATGAAGTTTCAGAACTGAAAAACACAGTAACCACAATAAAATATTTAGTAGATGGGCTCAACAGCAGAATGGAGAGAAAAGAGGAAGCAATCAGTGAACTAAGGGATAAAACTATTGGAATTACCCAATCTGAAAAATCACATGGTCCAGTCAATCAGTAAAAAAAACAGCATTTGGGAAAACTCAGCACCCATTCATGATTTAAAAAAAAAAAAAAAATTCTAGAAAAAAATGGAATAGAAGAGAGCTTCTTCAGCTTGTTTCTATAGAGCATCTACAAAACACCTACAGCTAACATTATACTTAATGGTAAAAGACTGAATGCTTTCTTCCTAAAGATGTCTGCTTTCATTCTTCTAAATCAACATAGTGCTAGAAGTTCTAGCCAGTGCAATAATACAACCAAAAAAACAGAAGAAGAAAGGCACATAGATTAAAATATAAGAAACAAAACTGTTCCTGTTTGCAGATCACTTGATTGGTTATGGCGAAAATCCCAAGGAATCTATGAAAAAAAAATCTACTAAAACTTACTAATTTGATCAGCAGAATTGCAGAAGACAAGACAAACATACAAAATAAGTTGTATTTCTGTGTATTACAATGAACATATAGACATCAAAATTAAAAACACATACCATTTGTAATTGCTCAAAAAAATTAAATACTTAGGTGTAAATCTGAAAAAACATATGCAGAACTTATGTGCTGAAAACTAAAAAAAAAAAAAAAAAAACACTGATGAAAGAAACCAAAGATTTAATAAATGGAAAGACTATGTTCATGGATTAGAAAACTAAACATAGTAAAGATGTCAGTACTACCCAAAGTAATAGACAGATTTAGTCCAATTCCAGTCAAAATCCCAGTAAGATTTCTTGTAGATATGGATAAGATTATTCTAAAATATATGTATAATATATAAAATAGCTAAAACAGTTCTGAAGAAGGAGATTAAAGTGGGAGGAATCTGTCTGATTTCAAGTTTATTATATAGGTACAGTAGTCATAATCAAGACTATGGTATTGGTGGAGGGATAGACATATAGATAATGGACCCAAATAGAAACCCAGAAATAAACTCACAGATATGCCAAACTGGGTTTGGGGAAAGGTTCAAGTTCAGTTCAGTGGAGGAAAAATAGCCTTTCAACAAATGGTGCTAGAGCAAGTGAACAGCCCTAGGCCAAAAAAAAAAAAAAGAGCTCAACTTAAGTCCCACACCTCATATAAGAATTAACTCATAATGGATCATGAACTTAAATGTAAAGCTTTTAGGAAAAAATAGGGAAAAGTCTTTGGGATCTAGTCTTGGTCTTAGGCTTGACACCAAAAGCATATCCAGAATAGGGAAAAGTTGTTATATTGGATTCATCAAAATTAGAAATGTTTGATCTGTGAAAGACCCTATTAAGATAAAAAGACAAGCTACAGCTTATGAGAAAGTATGTGCAAGCCACATATCCAACAAAGGACTAATATCTAGAATATACAAAGAACTTTTAAAACTCAATGGTAAAAGAAAAAAAAAAAATCAGGAAAAGGCTAAAGACACAAAGAGACATTTCATTGAAGAGGCTAAAAGCAAATAAGTACATGAAAGATGTTCGACGTCCTTAGCCTTTAGGGAAATACAAATTAAAACCACAATGAGATATTACCACACACCTGTCAGAATGGCTAAAATAAAAAATACTGCATTAAATGCTGGCAAGAATGCAGAGAAACTGGATTACTCATATTGCTATTGAGGATATAAAATAGTATGACCACTCTGGAAAACAGTGTGGCCATTTTTTTTTTTTTTTTAATAAACTATTCATGTAACTACTATGTGACAGAGCAGTTGTACTTCTGGGCATTTATCTTAGAGAAATGAATACTTAGGTTCATACAAAACTGATACACAAATCTTTATAGCAGCTTTATTTGTAATAGCCCAAAACTAGACACAACTTAGATGTCTTTCAGTGAGTAAATGCTTAAAGTCTTGGTACATCATGGAAATCTACTCAGCAATAAAAAGGAATGAAATATGGATACACACAACAACCTGGATGCATCTCCAGAAAACTATACTGAGAGGAAAAAAGCCAGTCTGAACAGGTTGCACACTATATGATCCCATTTATATGTGGTGGTGGTGGTGGTGGTGATTGTTAGGTGCTGAGTTGGCTCTGACTCATAGTGACCCTATGTACAAAAGAAAAAACACTGCTCAGTCCTGTGCCAGCCTCACATCCTTGCTATACCTGACCCCGTTGTTGTAGCCACTGTGTCAGTCCAGCTCATTGAGGCCCTTCCCTATTTTTATTGATCTTCCACTTTACCAAACATATAAAACCAGACTCATTGCCATCGAGTCGGTTCGACTCATAGTGAAACCATTGGGTTTCTGCAGCTGTAAATCTTTATGGAAGTAGATTGCCCATTCTTCCTTCCTCAGAGCAGCTGGTGGGTTTGAACTGCTGACCTTCTAGTTAGCAGACAAATGCCTTATCCACTATGCCACCAGAGCTCTTTACCAAGCATGTAGCATTCTTGAAATGAGAAAATCATGAGCTGACTGTGGAACAGACCATCAACTGCTCAAATGCAGGTTCAAGTTGAAGCTCAAGACAGTTTAAAAGAAGTCCATGAGAGCCAAAATATGACCTTGATTATATCTCTCCTGAATTTAGAGACCATTTGAAGAATAGATGTGATGCATTGAACACCAATGACCAAAAACCAGAGGAATTTTGGGATAACACCAAGAATATCATCCATGAAGAAAGCAAAAGGTTATTAAAAAGACAGGAGAGGAAGAAAGGACCAAAGTGGATATCAGACGAGACTCTGAAACTTGCCCTTGAATGGAGAGTAGCTAAAGCAAATGGTAGAAATGACAAGATAAAAGAGCTGAACAGAAGATTTCAAAGAGCAGCTGGAGAAGACAAAGTCAATTGTTATAATGATATGTGCAAAGGCTTGGAGTTAGAAAACCAGTAGGAAAGAACATGCTCAGCATTTTTCAAGATGAAAGAGCTGAGGGAAAAAAAAATTAAGCTTCGAATTGCAATATTGAAAGATTCCATGGGCAGTATGTTGAATGATGCAGGAAACATCAAAAGATGGATAGAATACACAGAGTCACTATACCAGAAAGAATTGGTAGATGATCATCCATTTCAGGAGGTGGCATATGATCAAGAACCAATGGTATTGAAGGAAGAAGTTGAAGCTGCACTGAATGAATTGGCAAAACACAAGGCTCTGGGAATTGACAGAACACCCATTGAGATGTTTCAATAAACGGATGCTGCACGGGAGGCACTCACTCGACCGTGCCAACAGATTTGGAAGACAGCTACCTGGCCAACTGATTGGAATAGATCTATATCCATCCCCATTCCAAAGAAAGGTGATCCCACAGAATGTGGAAATTGTCGAACAATGTCATTGATATCACACGCAAGTAAAATGTTACTGAAGATAATTCAAAAATGGTTGCAGCAATATATTGACAGAGAACTTCCAGAAATGCAAGCTGGATTCAGAAGGGGATGTGGAGCAAGGGATATTATAGCTGATGTCAAATGGATCTTGGCTGAAAGCAAAGAATACCAAAAAGATGTGTACTTGTGTTTTATTGACTATGCAAAGGCATCTGATTGAGTAGATCATAACAGATTGTGGATAACATTGAGAAGAATGGGAATTCCAGAACACTTAATTGTACTTATGAGGAGCCTGTACATAGGCAAAGATAATCTCCTTGAAGACTAAGATGCACCTAACCCAAGTCATGGTATTTCTAGTCGCCTCATATGCATGTGAGAGCTGGACGATGAATAAGGAAGACCAAAGAAGAGTTGATGATTTTGAGTTTGATGTTGGTGAAGAATGCTGAAAGTACCATGGACTGCTAAAAGAACTAACAAATCTGTCCTGGAAGAAGTGCAGCCAGAAAGCTCCTTGGAAGCGAGAATGGCCAGACTTCGTCTCACCTACTTTGGTCATATTGTCAGAAGGGACCATTCTCTGGAGAAGGATGTCATGCTTGGTAAAGTGGAGGGTCAACGAAAGAGGGGAAGGCCCACAACAAGATGGAATGACACAGTGGCTGCAGTGATGGGCTCAGGTAGAGTAGGGACCATGAGGCTGGCACAGGATTGGGCAGTGTTTTGTTCTGTTGTATGTAAGATCATTAGGAGTCGGAGATGACTTGGCGGCACATAACAACAACAATAATTCCACAAATAGGCCAGTATTATGTGAATCAACCCAACTAATTCCTTCTTTTCTTTTTAATTAACAAAGTGTGACCATTTTCACTCCCCCTTAAATGACTCTTTTCTCCCAAGGTAAAAGGGAACAGATTAGATAGCTTATATCTCCCTCATACAGTTTTTTTCCTGATCAAAAAAGTTCAGATTCTTTGTTAACATACAAAAAAAGCACTAAAGAAATGTTTTATAGCTGTTGATGTGGTTTTGCTATCGGGAACTCTATCGGCATAGTGGCTAAGGCACTTGACTGCTAACCAGAAGGCTGGAGGATCAAACCCACCAGCCACTCCTAGGAAGGAAGATTGGGCAATCTACTTCTATAGAGATACCACTTCGGAAACCCAAGGAGAGGTCACTATGAGTCGAATCAGCCAAGATGAATTTCAGAATGTTATGTGCGTCTCTTTTAAAGGATGAATTTAAAAGCTTAGCCAAATTACAGTGCTTATCTCACACTTTCTTAAGGCCACGTGTCATTGAGGACATGTTTATCATTCAGTTTTGTTTAATACATTACACAGTAAGTAAATTACTAGTAGATTAAATGATAAGTGAATTTCTATTTGAGTATTGAGTAATGTGTTTTGTTGATGTTATATATAATCTGCTAGCCATGTAATTAACTGGTAACATTAGGTCCACACATTAAAATAATCAATACACAGTATAGATGGTTTTGTAAGCTGTGAGCATTCTGGTTTCATAGAATATGTTTCAATCATCATGAGCTTGTTTATTATTTTCAGGTTTCAAATTTAATTAGGTGATTATCATTGTACTGCAGGAATAGTATAATTTTTTGATTAGTAAGTAGTATGGTAGGAGGGGCTGGACTGACTAGGCTACCATTTAGCTACTGTGACCTTCGAAAGTTACTAAGCCTCTCTCTGTCTTAGTTTCATAAAAATTGGACATGCCAAGAACTTTTGAGTGGTTGTTAATCACGGTAGTTATGAAGATTCAGTGATGTGACACGTGTATAGCTCTTAAATAGTGGCATGTTGAAAACACTCAATAAATACTAGCTGGAATAATGACAGTACCTGGAAACTAACAAAAGAACATAAGTATTATTTCCAATTTGAAGCTACAGGAATCAAATCAGAGAGAAAAGATCCAGTTCTAGCACTGTAACCAGTGTATGTGTCATCACTCACGTTTTGACAGACTCTTTTATTACACATGATATAAATCAGATCATCAAACTTTTTCTGTTAAGGATTAGATATTAACTATCATGGGCTTTGTGAGTAATATGGTCTCTATCATGTGAAAAGCAGGCATAGATAATATGTAAACAGATGGGCATGGGTATTCCAGTAATATTTATTTATGGACACGGAAGTTTGAGTTTCATATTGTTTTTTTGTGTCACAATACGTCGTCATAATTATTATTAAAATCTTTTTTCAGCCATTTAAAGGGTGAAAACCATTCTTCGTTCGGGGGCTATACAAAAACAGGCAGCAGGCTGGATTTGGCCCACTGACTTCTGATATAAATTTTACATTAAATTTGTTAAATTACAATGGGTCTCTCCTTGTCCAGAGCAAAGAAGAATGAAGAAAAACAAAGACTCATGGAAAAAATTAGCCCAAGTGACTGGTACACCATATGATCTTCAGCCTATACAACGATGAGACCAGAAGAACTAGATGGTACCTGGCTACCACTGTCAACTACTCGGGGGATCTATGTAGGAGATCCTGGATGGATTGGAAGAGTGGTGTGCAACAAAACTCAAAATCATTAAAAAAAAAAAAGGGGACCCGGTTTGCTGATCTAATAGAGCCTGGTAGAACCCCTGAGACTATGGTCCCTAGCTGCTTTTCAGGTCTGGAATTGAACCCATTCCTGTGGCCAAACAAAGGACAGGCATATGAGCTGAACATTTACATTAGGTAACTGAGCTGAACATTCACATTACGTTAGGTAAATGAACTGAACATTTACATTAGGGAGACAGCTCAGAGGGCAGGAGTGCATGAGCATGGACACAGGAAAGAGGTAACTATGGGGAGGAAGTGGGAGGGGAGCTGTTGCATTGTGGGAAATTGCAGTCAATGTCATGAGACAAAGTGTATGTGAGCTGCTATATGGAAAGTGAATTACTCTGTAAACTTTCACCCAAATCACAGGGAAAATTAAATTTTAAAAAAAAATTTGTTAAATTAATAATAGATAACATTAACTGCATACTTATATACCCCAGGCAGGTGTTCAGCCTATGAGATAGCTGCTATTATTCTTTTCTTTCCATTTTTTTCTCTCTCTAATTTGATAGGTAAGTAACTTAATTCCAAGAAACTGTAAGTAATTTGGTCAAATTCACACAGCTGGTGAGTGATGGGGTTGAATTCAAATACTGGGCTCTCTGATTCCAAATCCTGAATTCTTTTTTTTCATCTTTGTTGTCTGCACCTCCAATGTACCTCTCTATGTCTTCCTCTTCCTCAATGCCATTAAGTTGATCACTCACATTTGGTACATTGCCCTTCTCTTCACCCAAATCAATACTTATCTCTACCTACCTAACAGTGCACCCTCCCCTCCCACCCCTGGTAACCAACAAAGAACATTTCTTTCCATATATAAACCTTTCCTTGACTTTTACAGTTGTTGTTGTTGTTGTTGTTATGTGCCGTCGAGTCGGCCCCGACTTATAGCGACCCCTCCTTGGGTTTCCGAGGCAGTATCACTACGGAAGTAGGATTCCTTCCTTCCGAGGAGTTTTACAGTAATAGACTAATATTTGTCCTTCTGTGATAGACTTATTTTACTCAGCATAATGTCCTCCAAGTTCATCCATGTTATGTGATGTTTTGCAGATTCTATGTTAATTCTTTAGGGTTGCATAGTATTCCATTGTGTATATGTACCATAGTTTGGTTACCCATTCCTCAGCTGATGGACACCTAGGTGGTTTCCATCCTTTTGCTATTGTAAATAGTGCTGTGATGAACATGGGTATGCATATGTCTGTTCTTGTCCTGGCTTTCACTTCTTTAGGATATATACCAGGTAATGGAATGGCTGGGTCAAATGGTATTTCTAATCCCAACTTTTAAAGGAATCGCCATACTGCTTTCCACAATGGTTGTACCATTTTACAGTCCCACCTGCAGTGTATGAGAGTCTCAGTCTCTCAGCATCCTTGCCAGCATTTGTTGTTTTCAGATCCTGAATTCTTAATATTAAAAGAAAAAAACACAGTGCCATCCTGTTGACCCTGACTGATGGCAACCTCATGTGTGCAGAGTAGAAATGTGCTTCATAAAGTTTACTAGACAGGACCTTTCAGAAGTAGATTGCCAAGCCTTCAGAGGAATCTGTGAATGGATTCAGACCACCAACATTTTAGTTGGCAGTTGAACACTTAATTGTATGCACCACCCAGGGACTTCTAACAATATTTAAAATTTTGGTTATGTTCTTTTTCTTGAGTTTTAGATTATCATATTTCATTATCAGTTAGAAGGAAAAGGACAATTCATGTATTTTATTTGTCCATGTAACAGCTCTTGCCTATTTACCTTATGATGAGGTTTCTCTTTGCATTTGAATATAGATTTGAGTCAATATAAGATCACAGACCCATTCCTAAAGAGCATGGCAAAAGCACTCCACTTACAGACCCAGATCCTCTATAGCATCTTTCTTTCTTCACATCTGATTTCTGATTGCTTCCCATTCTCAAAACATTCATGTGATAGCAGCCTTGTCCAAAATCTACTACTATTTCCTCTTTCCATGTTTCCTGAGAATTCTCATTATGGTCCCTCTTTTCTCTATGGAAACTGAATGTATACTTGCTAAGCTGTGTAGCTAGACAGCTAGATAAGGAAATTGCTTTGATTTGTTTGTTTGGGGATGGGGATGATAGGAATTTGGGACTTTTTCAAAGCTATTTTAAATCGGAAATTTTAATTCTTAGCAATACTTCAGATGTTGATTTCTTTAGTGCCTACCATGGTCAGTGTCTTGATTAAATGTTTAAATAAATGATTAAGCCATTACATGAGACTAAGGTATCTGCTTTTATGTGTTTAGGTTACAAGGACAGCAAATCGCCCAATAGCTGCTGGAGACATTTCAATTCTTCAATCCTTTATTTTTCTCGGGGGACAGCTAACCATGGCACTAGGTGTTCTTCTGTGTCTGAATTACTACAGGTATATTAAATGTGTTTTTCATAATTGTGAAAAGTCTCTTTGAGTCGCAGGCAATAGGAATAAAATAAAATTGAAGTATCTGTATCACAGAGTTGTTTATTGGCTACATATTGATTATCTGTAATTTAGCAAGTATGAATAAGTCACCACACATTGCAAAATCTGCTTCAAGAATGCTTTCAACCAAAGGAGTTAAGAAATCAGAATTTAATTGATTTTGAACCACCTTCATTGTTTGCACTGCCCCTTTCCTAAGAGATGAAGGGCACTTTCACAGGTTTTCTAAGTAGATGGAGGATATGTGTGTATACCACACACACACACACACACACATATATATATGATTTTATTTATACTGGTGATATCTCTGAAGTAGGCAAAAGTGATTGTACTCATTTTGCAAAAAGAGGAATTGTTTCTTTTCCCAGTATCATGCTATTGATAAGTGACAAAAAAAAAAAGTGGGAGAACTGATCCTGTATTTCATTAACAGAGACTTAATGGGCAGTAGATAGCTACTTACAAAGTGCTTCAGTGAGAATGAAAAAAGGGGGGCAGTGTGATTTCAGCAGGTGAATGCTACTTTATAGAGACTTGACCCCATTGCTGCATGTCTCACTCTAATAGCATCAGTAACACAAAACACTTTGTAAGTTGATTTCTGAAAGGTGATCTCAGATGAGCTGTGAAGTACCTAAGAACATTTTATTTATCATCTTTTTTTATGCATTTTATTAAAATACAATTTATGTACAGTGAAATACACAAAACTAAAGTGATATGGGTCAATGCATTTTTTTTTTTTTTGGTGGTGTTCCCTCCTCTCCCCTCCCACCCCTGGCAACCAACAAAGGTTTCCCTTCATATATAAGCCTTTCCTTGACCCTCCACAACAATGAACTAATACTGTATTTGTCTTTCTGTGATTGACGTATGTCACTCAGCATAATGTCCTCCATGTTCATCCATAGTATGCAGTGTTTTGCAGACTCTACATTATTCTTTAGTGCAGTATAGCATTCCATTATGTATATGTACCATAATTTGTCATCCACTCTTCCGCTATAAATCTTAGAGATAAGTCCTTTGCCAGTCATGTAATTATCAGCAATTATGAATTTGTTACTGTCATTTTTGTTATGTGCTTTTTCATGGTGTCAATTTCTTTGTTCCGTATACTTTTCTATGCTGAGTTCATTTTGTTTATGAGACATGTTCTCACTTCCTTTATTGCTATTGTTTTAGTATTTGCTGAATATTTATGCTGGTCCTCTTTTTTGAGGTGAAGGTTTATCATTTTTCTTTGAGGTTATCCTGTGATTTATAGTTTTCTTTCTAAGTTTAGAACAGTCCATTCTATCTTGTAGCATCTTGACTTCACTACCATCTAGAAGTTCTGTAACGACACAGTATTTTTCCTCTTTTTGGTTTGTGGTTGTCCTCATTTGTTGGTTGGTGTTTCTGATTCCCTGTTTACAATCTTGTAAACTTACTTACTTTGGATACTTCCATAGCTGGGTTGGTTTCTGGGTTATATTTATCATGTGTGTTAATGGTCAGTTGTTGTTGGCTGTTGTTGTTTCGCTGTGGAAAGGGCTCCCTTTAGCAACTCTTGTAAGGTTGGTATGGTTTTAACAAATTCCCTTAATTTCTGCTTATCTGGAAATGTCCTAATTTCACCATCATATTTGAGGGACAATTTTGCTGGGTACATAATTCTTGGTTGGAAAATTTTCCCTTTCAGGGTTTTATATATACCATCCCATTGTCTTCTCACCTGCATGGTTTCTGTTGAGAAATCCAAGCTTAGTCTTATTGGTT
>NW_006921759.1:1944142-1955937 GCF_000298275.1 Orycteropus afer afer
AAAGTATATGTGAACTGCCATATGGAAAGTGAATTTGCTCTGTAAATCTTCACCCAAATAAAAACAAATAAATTTAAAAAAAAAAAAGACTACATACTAGCCCATTGAGTTGATATGCTGTAGTATTATTTTTGTATTTCACAGTTTGCCTATTTTGGCCATTTAAATTGTTCCTGAATTTTCACAATTAGAAGTAACACTATACTAATCATTAACGTCTTCATGAATATGAGTGTTTAAGATAAATATTCAGGAATAGTATTACTAAGTTAAAGGGTTTAAGCATTTTTACAGCTTTTGATATTGCTTTTTTATAAGTTTAATAAAAATAAACTTTCTTTGCTCCTCTTACTTACATTTTTAATGTACATTTAAGAACTTTTTACAAAGAAGATTTTTCTCAGTATTTTTCTGAAATATGACTAGTATGGTTCTCCATCATTTATTTAAAGAATATCGTTGTTGTTATATGCCGTTGAGTCCGACCTGACTCATAGCGACCCCTCCTTGGATTTCCAAGGCAGTATCACTGTGGAAGTAGATTGCCCAACCTTCCTTCCAAGGAGTGGCTGGTGGGTTTGAACCACCAGCCTTCTGGTTAGCAATCAAGTGCTTTAGGCACTGTGCTACTAGAGCACCTATTTAAAGAATATGTCATGATTTTTCTAACACTTCAATGTGCATTTTACCCTGCTTTCTTCTGTTACTCCCTTACAA
Organism: Orycteropus afer afer; assembly: GCF_000298275.1. NCBI lineage: Eukaryota > Metazoa > Chordata > Mammalia > Tubulidentata > Orycteropodidae > Orycteropus > Orycteropus afer. The sequence goes on from NW_006921759.1 coordinate 1,944,860, forward strand.
ACACACTGCATTTGTGTCATCATGAAAAATTCATCATTGTTGAGGAGAGGTGGCTATTGCTATACTCCAATTTTATCAACTTCTTTAGAAAAACGCCACATACACATTGATACTTCAGTGATTCAGATAATTAGATACACAGTTTGTACGGAAGGAACTTGGCAGGATGGAAGGACAAACAGATATGCTAACCCCACAGATCACTGTTATTATTTGGATACTTATGTCTCAAGTTGCAATAATCAAGGAACCTAAAATAGTCTATCAGATAGGCTGTCTGCTTGTAGGTCAGTGCAGAGAAGTTCAGCGTGCAGCCATTGCTACCACATGACCATAATTACAGCAGTATATGTATATGTTTACACATTAAGTTGCTGGAGGAGACCAGTAAGCTAGGTATGAGTATTTCATCAAGACCTACTTCTGCTTAAACAAAGGATTTGATGGGAGAGGCAAGGAATAAATTGGGCTGCAAGTGAAATGTGAATTGATGTGGTTAGGGGGCAAGTAGGTATTTTTCCACATCTGTGATTTTAGAAAATTTATAATAAAATGTACAGGAAATTAATTAAATATGAAAACTCTGAGGTAGAGAGGCCCTTTCTGAAGAATTAGAGTTGAGTTTTGATCCTAATACATTAAAATTTTAGCAGAGCATCATTATAAGGATATACAATGACATGGAGAAATAGAACTAGAAGACGACTTCAGCAGTAACATTTCCTTTGTTTGGCCTGCACATTCATTGACTAACCTGTGTCTCTGAGTTAGTTACCTTTCACACGTATGGTATATCCACATGTCTTTTAAAAGATGCTGCCTTATTGCTTTCTGATACTAGGACAAAAGAGATGATGCACTCATTGGTCTCAAGTCAACAGCACTGAGGTTCAATGAAAGTACCAAGCAATGGCTCAGTGGCTTCAGCCTGGCGATGCTGGGGGCACTGGGTCTGGTGGGAGTGAACTGCGACCAGACCATGCCCTACTACGCTGCTCTAGCTGCAGTCGGAGGCCATCTGGCTCACCAGGTTGGACTTTGTTCTTATTTTTCCTCTCACTTTTTTCTAGTGTAAATCAGAAAAATTATATAACTTAAATGTCCTCTATGTTTATCAAGCAAAATACTTCTTGAAACAAACAACTATTTTGTGTACTGTCTTAACCACCCCTTTCCTTGCCCCGCTTGTCATAGAAAAAAGCTAGCTGTGTTAGAGAATTTATCCTAAGCCTGAATTTTTTCCCTAAGAATATTCTCCAGTTTTCCTGGAATTACATCACATGCAGATCTGGAAAAATTTCAGCAATGTCCAAAGGTAGTTGGTTGAATTGACTTATTCTAAAAGCAAACTGGTAGCATAGTGCCTAAGGTACTTGACTGCTAACCAGAAGCCTGGCAGTTCAAACCCAGCAGCCACTCCTCAGAAGGACAGTTGGGCAATCTACTTCCATAGTGATACCACCTCAGAAACCCAAGGAGGGTTCTCTATGAGTCAGGTCTGACTTGACGGCACATAACAACAACAACAAAAGCAAACTGATCAACAAAACTGATTTTTAAAAACTCTGGCCTTTTAGTGATGGTAAGCCAATTAATTATTCATAGGTTATTGTCCCAGTGACATAGAAACCAAGACCAGATAAAGCATGAAATGTTAATATCTCAGGGTTCTGCTTAGACACCAGAAAACTGTCAATCCTAGCTGTTGGCCTAGCACCCCATTGCCCACCCCCTGCAAGCTTACATTGAGCATCTATGTTATTAATTTTTTTAATAAAACAGATAAACTAAATTTAATTGGGTTGCTGGAGAATACACTGCATTTTTGTATTGTGTTATTTTCACTGAACAGAATCCAAAAGATTGTGTGAACCTATGTTTAGAACATCTGTTTTATACAGGCTATTGCAAGTCACATTTCAGTACAGGCATGACTTACACAGGATGGTGTAAAGGAAACTGAAATCTGATGTCCATACAATAGACCACGTTCTGTATCACCTTCATTACTTTCCTTTCTGGGAAAGCTAAAAGATAGGAATTGGGGATTCTCTAGGATTTCACCAGTTCCCTCTTCAGAATTTCTAAGCGTCCCCTTTTAGTCCTAACTCAGCTGCATCACAGTTTTAGTGTCTTTTGATACAGAATTGTAAATTGATTATCTTCCCAGAATGATGGATGGAGCCCCTGTATAGCACAAAAAGTTAAGTGTTCAACTACTAACCAAAAGGCTGGCTGTTCGAACTCACCCAGAGGCACTTCAGAACAAAGGCCCGGCAGTCTGCTTCCGAAAGGTCCCAGCCTTGAAAACCCTGAGGAGCGTAGTTCTGTGCAGCACATGGGGTTGCCATGAGTCAAAATCAACTTGGCGACGTTTTTCGTATTTTGGGGGTTTTTTTAGCAATATTTAAACACCTGGATATTAGACAGCGGAGAAAGGCAATATCTATGAGGACAATCACAAATATTTTAAGAAATATTTACAACCCACTTTGCATCTGACTGCTAGCCAGATGATTGGCGGTTCAAATCCACCAGCCACTCCATGGAAGAAAGACTGGGCAATCTACTTCCGTAAAGATTTACTGCCTTGGAAACCCAATCATGGTCACTATGAGATGGAATTGACTCAGTGGCAGTGGATTTGGTTTTGGGGTTTTTTTTGTTCTGTTTTTTTTATTTAAACTTCATTTGTGGTCCTCTGTCCAGCCTTTGATTTAACATTTTACAATGGACATACCCTGGTAATTGAAGAAGAAGGAAGTCAAGATGATTTTAAGTCTACAGACCAATAGAAGATAGTGGAGGAAATAAGGGATGCTTAAGCCTAAAGCAGTCAGGCACATGAGACGTTTTTGATAATGTTTGCAGGCTGCCATGGGGAACAAGGAGTACGTTTTTCTTCTTGATTGCTAGCCGAGTTTCCAACTTCCCTCCTCTATGTGATAAAGGAGCTTGGGTGGCGCAGTGGGTAAGGCTTGACTGCTAACTAGAAGGTCAGCAGTTCAAACCCACCAGCTGCTCCACAGGAGGAAGGTAGGATAATCTGCTTCCATAAAGATTTACAGCGTCGGAAACCCAATGGGGGTTGTGTGAGTCAGAATTGGCTCGATGGCAGTGAGTTTGGTTTGCCTCTACATGAGAGGGAAAAGATCTAGTAATGTAGTAGGTGTTTTGGTTCTCATAGTACACTGGAAAGGAGGCTCTACAGGCATAGAGTGGGTGAAGGTCAGATCTATTAAATACCTTTCAGTACATCAGACAGGCCTGCACAATAAGGAGTTGTCTTGCCCAAGTGTGACTTGTTCTCTTGTTGAAAAACATTGTTCCATAGAATAAAGTTAGAACCACTGGGTAGAAGTTGCAGAGAAGTAGATTTTAGATCAGTCAGTGCCAGAAAGAGTTTTCCAAATAGTTAGGGTGAAAATAGCCTAGATTGCCTCTCAAAGCATTCATCCACCATTCTACTGGAAGTTTGTAGGGCACAACTTAGATACTATCCAATGAGAGAGGTAGATTTTTCTACATTGGGATACAGTTTAGAGGAGCTCTGGTAGCATTGTGCCTATGGCATTTGACTGCTAACCAGAAAGCTGGTGGTTCAAACCCACCAGCCACTCCTCGGAAGGAAGGTTGGGCAATCTACTTCCATAGTGATACTGCCTCAGAAACCCAAGGAGAGTTTGCAGTGAGTCGGCTCCAACTCCACGGCAGTGAGTTTGATTTTTTTGGGGGGGGATACAGTTCAGTCTATATCAAGGGACTTCCCATTGCTTAAAATTCTCTAACGATGCTGTTTTTTTCTCTGTATTGTGTTCATTTGTGATGCAAAAAAGAAATTTTTTTCCATTGTGTGCCATCCTAGATACAAATGAAACATTATGTTCTTCTCTTACAGATTTACACCCTAGATATCCACAGACCTGAGGATTGTTGGGATAAATTTGCCTCTAACAGAACAATAGGACTAATACTATTTCTAGGGATTGTTCTTGGAAATTTTTGGAAAGAAAAGAAAACAGAAGAAACCAAGAAAAAAGATAGATAGTACATTAGAAAATTAGCAAATGAAGTTTATCTAGGATTTTTTTAAAACAGATTTTTACCAAACACTCTTGGGTACTGTTTCTACATAATTACATTTGAGCAAACAGTCTGTTATGACTAAGAACCAGAAGATGAAGATTTCTTTGCTTGGATTTTAGTTCAGCTATTTGCTGGCAGAATTCTACTCTCTCAGAAACCAGAGGTTCTTTAGATTTTCAAATGACCTTGAGTGTTTAAGTTGATTCATTCTTCTGCTTAGTATCATGTGCAGTTATGGGAATTGTATGAGTTTTGGCACTTTAAAAAAATACATATATCATCTGAATTAATGTATCTGTAGGAAAATGGACTCTTTCTTAAGGGAGAAATAAAAGCTATTATAGAAAGTTAAGACTTATTGTCCTTTATTGTGACTTCTGCTGTTGTTGTTGATATGTGCCATTGAGTCACCTCGGACTCATAGTGACCCTATGCACAGAATGAAACACTGCCTTCTCCCACACCAGCTCTGTGATCCCCACTATACTTGACCCCATAGCCACAGCCAATGTGTCAGTCCATCTCGTTGAGGGCCTTCCCCTCCCTCATCGACCCTCTACCTTACCAAGCCTGACATCCTTCTCCAGGGAATGGTCCCTTCTGGCAACAGACAAAAGTAGGAGAGAGGAAGTCTGGCCATTCTCGCTTCCAGTGAGCATTCTGGCTGCACTTCCTCCGGGACAGATTTGTTAGTTCTTTTAGCAGTCCACGGTACTTTCAGCATTCTTTGCCAGCACCACATCTCAAAAGCATCAATTCTTCTTCAGTCTTTATTCATTGTCCAGCTCTCACATGCATACAAGGTGATTGAAAATATCATGGCTTGTGTCAGGCACACTTTAGTCCTCAAGGAGACATCTCTGCTCCCCAGCACTTGAAAGAGCTCCATTTCAGCCAACTTGCCCAGTACTGTGTGTCATCCGATATCCTTACTGCTGCTTCCATTAGCATCGATTGTAGAACCAAGCAATGTGAACTCTTTGACAACTTCAATCTTTTCTCCATTTATCATGATGCTGGTTATAGGTCCAGTTGTGAGAATTTTTGTTTTCTTTAAATTGAGATGTAACCCATACTACAGACTGTAGTATGATTCTTCAATCTTCAGCAGTAAGTGCCTCAAGTCATCCTCACTTTCAGCAAGAAAAGTTGTGTTGTCAGCATATTTCAGGTTGTTAATGACCCTTCCTCCAATCTCAGTGCCACGTTTTTCTTCGTATAGTCCAGCTTCTTGGATTATTTGCTCAGCATACAGATTGAATAAGTATGGTGAAAGGATACAACCCTGACACACTCCCTTCTTGATTTTAAACCATGCAGTGTCCCCTTGTTCTGTTCAAACAACAGCCTCCTGGTCTATGTACAGGTTCCTCATGAGTACAATTAAAGATTCTGGAATTCCCATTCTTCTCAATGTTATCCACAATTTGTTATGATCCACACAATCAAATGCCTTTGCACAGTCAATAAAGCACAAGTAAACATCTTTCTGGTATTCTTTGCCTTGAGCCAAGATCCATCTGACAGCAGCTATGACACATTACACATCCTCTTCTGAAACCAGCTTGTATTTCTGGAAGTTCTCCATCAATATACTGCTGCAACGGTTTTTGAATTATCTTCATTAAGATTTTACTTGCATGCGATATTAATGATATTGTTCAATAATTTCCACATTCTGTGGGATCACCTTTCTTTGGGATGGGTACAAATATAGATCTCTTCTAGTCAGTTGGCCAGGTAGTTGTCTTTCAAATCTCTTGGCATAACCAAGTGAGTGCCTCCAATGGGGCATCCATTTGTTGAAACATCTCAATGGGTATTCCGTCTATTCCTGGAGCCTTGTTCTTCACCAATACCTTCAGTGCAGCTTCGACTTCTTCCTTCAGTACCATTGGTTCTTGATCATATGCCACCTCCTGAAATGCATGAAGATCCAGTTCTTCTTGGTACAGTGACTCTGTATTCCTTCCATATTCTTTTGATGCTTCCTGCATCATTCAATATTTTGCCCATAGAATCTTTCAATATTGCAACTGAAGCTTAAATTTTTCCTCAGCTCTTTCAGCTTGAGAAATGCTGAGTGTGTTCCTCCCTTTTGGTTTTCTAACTCCAGGTCTTTGCACATTTCATTATAGTAATTGGCTTTGTCTGATCAAGCTGCTCTTTGAAATCTTCCGTTCAACTCTTTTGTCATTTCTTCCATTTGCTTTAGCTACTCTTCGTTTAAGGGCAAGTTTCAGAGTCTCTTCTGACAGCCATTTTGGTCTTTTTTTTCTTTTCTCGTCTTTTCTCCTCTTTTTAATGACCTCTTGCTTTCTTCATGAATGAAGTTCTTGCTGTCATCCCACAATTATTCTGGTTTTCGGCCATTGGTGTTCAATGCATTAAATCTGTTCTTTTAGATGGTCTCTAAATTTAGGAGGGTTATATTCAAGATCATGTCTTGGCTCTTGTGGACTTGTTTTAATTGTCTTCAACTTCAAGTTGAACTTGCATATGAGCAGTTAATGGTCTCTTTCACAATCAGCTCCTGGCCTTGTTTTGGCTGAAGATCTTGAGCTTTTCCATCACCTCTTGCCATAGATTTAGTCATTCTGATTCCTGTGTACTCCATCTGCTGAAGTCCATGTGTATAATCACCATTTGTGTTGTTGAAAAAGGGTATTTACAATGAATAAATTACTGATCTTGCAAAATTCTATCATGCAATCTCCAGTGTTATTTCTGTCACCAATGCCAAATTTTCCAAATACTGTTGATTCTTTGTTTCCAACTTTTGCATTCCAGTCACCAGTGATAATTAACACATCTTGATTGCATGTTTGGTCAATTTCAGACTGCAAAAGTTGATTAAAAAAATCTTCAATTTCCTCATCTTTGGCTTTGGTAGTTGGTGCATAAATTTGAATAATAGTCATATTAATTGTTCTTCCTTGTAGGCATCTGGATATTATCCTATAACTGACAGCACTGTACTTCAGGACAGATCTTGAAAAATCTTTTGTGATGAAGAATGCCACCCCATTCCTCTTTAAATTGTCATACCCAGCATAGTAGATGATATGGTTGTCTGATTCAAAATGGCCAAAACCAGCTCTGATGGCATACTGCCTAAGGCACTTGACTGCTAACCAGAAGGCTGGCAATTCAAACCCACCAGCCACTCCTCGGAAGGAAGGTTGGGCAATCTACTTCCATAGTGATACTGCCTCGGAAACCCAAGGAGGAGTCACTGTGAGTTGGATTCAACCTCACAACACATAACAACAAACAACGCCTAGAATATCAATCTTTATGTGTTCCATCTCATTTTTGACAACTTCCAATTTCCTAGATTCATACTTCTCCATTCCATGTTCCTATTATTAATGGATGTATGCAGCTGTTTCCCCTCAATTTGAGTCATGCCACATCAGCAAATGGAGGTCTTGAAAGCTTTACTCTATCCAAATCAGTAAAGTTAGCCCTATATGATGATGCAACTCTTTCCTATTCATATTTTGAAAGCCTTCTGACCTAAGGGACTCGTCATCACCCTGCACTGTATCAGATAACATTTCCGGGCTATTCACAAAGTTGCACAGTAATGTATCAGACAGTGTTTCTCTGCTATTCATAAGGTTTTCCTTGGCTGATTCTTTGAGAAGTAGATGGCCTCTTCCTTCTTCCTAGTCTGTTTCAGTCAGTAAGCTGCATTGAAACCTATGCACCATGTGCAACCCTACCAGCACTTGAAACACTAGTGGCACAGCCTCGAGCCTCATAGCAACACACAAGCCACAATAGTACAACAAACTGACCAATAAGTTTGTCTTGCTTACTGTTCAAAACCTCTCCACCCTCCCCTTACCTGTAACCCTGGTGCTGCTCTGCTCTGTTGTCACCTCTGGCTTCTCTTTCTTTACTTTCCTGGCTGGTGGGGGTGGGGCCTGGGTCCCTCCCTCTTCTTATCTGTATGCCTGGCTCTTGGTCTGCTCTGTCCTTGCCTCTGGTTTCTCTTTCCCCCGCTTTCCTGGCATTTGGGGGTGAGGCCTGTGTCCCTTCCTTCCCTTACCTGGATGCCTGGCTACTGGTCCGTTCTGTCCTCACCTCTGGCTTCTCTTTCTTCACTTTCCTGGCTAGTGGGGGTGGGGCCTGGGTCCATCTCCCCCCCTTACCTGGATGCCTGGCTGCTGCTCTGCCAGCTTGAACAAGCAGGAATTTATTCTTGTGACCTCTACTCACTGCCAAAAACTCCTAATGCAGGAAACGTTTCTATTTTCATGTTTTATGAGAATAGGTCTCTGGGTAGTACAAGCATTTTTCCATAAAAGTTGGTGGTTCACACTCACTTAACAGTACCACAGAAGAACAGCCTGGCAATCTATTTCCAGAAAGATTACAGCCAAGAAAACCTTGTGGAGTAGTTCCACTCTGCAACACATGCAATCACCATGAGTCAGAACTGACTTGATGGCAACAGATTTTTTGTTTTGGTTTTTAGGAGAATTTCAATAAGCAAATAAAATTTTTACCAACTATACCCATACATACTGCTATTGTTACAGACTGACATTTATTTGGGAGATCTAGTCTCTATGCTGGGAGCTCTGGTAGTGTAGTGCCTAAGGCACTTGATTGCTAATCAGAAGGCTGGTGGTTCAAACCCACCAGCCACTCCTTGGAAGGAAGATTGGGCAACACACTTCTGTAGAGATACTGCCTCGGAAACCCAAGGAGAGGTCACTATGAGTCAGGATCAACTCGACGGCAGTGAGATGCTGAGCAGATAATCTGAGAAGCTTGATTATATGAAGAACACTCTATCAAGATTGGAGGAACACTTGTTAACAACCTGCAATGCGCAGATGACACAACCTTGCTGTAAGTGAAGAAGACTTGAAACACTGATGAAAATCAAAGACTACAGCCTTCAGTATGGATTACACTTCAACCAAACAAGAAACCAAACCCGCTTCCATCAAGTTGATTCTGACTCATAGCAACCCTATATGGCACAGTAAAGCTGCCCCAGAGGGTTGCCAAGGCTGTAAATCTTTACGGAAACTGACTGCCTCATCTTTCTCCTGCAGTGCAGCTTCTGGGTTTGAACCACTAACTTTTCATTAAGCAGCTGACTGCCTTAATCACCACACCACCACAGTTCCTATACACCTTAACATAAAACAAAAATCCTCACAACTGGACCAATAAGCAACATCATAATAAATGGAGAAAAGGTTGAATTTTAAGGATTTCATTTTACTTGGATCCACGATCAACATCAGTGGAAGCAGTCAAGAAATCAAACAACGTATTGATTGCATTGGGCAAATCTGCTGCAAAAGACCTCTTTAAAAGTGTTAAAAAGGCAAAGATGTTGCTTTGAGGATTAAGATGTTCCTGACCCTAGGCACGGTATTTTCATTCCCATCATATACATGTAAAATCTGAAAAATGAATAAGCAATACCAAAGAAGAATTGATGCATTTGAATTATAGATTGGTGAAGAATATTGAATATGCTATGGACTGCCAGAAGAACTGTTAGCAAAATTGTCTTGGAAGAAGTACAGCCAGAATGCTCCATAGAAGCAAGGATGGTAAGACTTCATCTCACATGGTTCGGACATATTATCAAGAGGGCCCAGTCCCTGGAAAAGGATATCATGCTTGGTAAAGTAGAAGGTCGGCGAAAAAGAGGAAGACCCTCAATGAGATGGATTGACACAGTGGCTGCAACAATGGGCTCAAACTTGGTAACAATTGTGAGGATGATATCAGACTATGCACTGTTAAGTTCTGTTGTACATGGGGTCACTATGAATTGAAATGGACTCAACAGCCCTTAATAACACGAATTGAAAGTCCTGTGGGCATCTCAAACTTTTAAGATTACTAAATTGGATTCCTTATCTTCCTTCCCAAACCTGTTCCATCTATCGCTTGTTATTGTTAGGGGGTCATCTTGCAGCAACGATATTCTGTTGTGATCCATATAGTTTTCATTGGCTAATTTTCAGAAATAGATCACCAGGTTTTCTTAGTCTGAAGTGCCACTGAAACCTCTTCACCATGGATGACCCTGCTGGTTTTTGAAGTACTGTCAGACATTCCAGCATCATAGCAACATGCAAGCCATCACAGAACAACAAACAGATGGGCAGTGTGCATGTAGCCCAAACCAAAACAAAGGAGAGATGATGATGATGATGATTTTAATAAATTCTTTCCAAAATAAAGGATAGGACTGAATATTAGAGGAAGGCCTATAACTGCAACTTTGGACTTCCTTGACATCCTTTGAGCGATAATCCTTACCCACATCTGAAAAAGGTAATTGACTCCAATAAAGCTCCAAAGTTGAACCATCCCTTTGGCTACCAGTAAGCAAGTTGTAAAACAGTCATATCCCAGTGTACTATGGCTTCTTAACTGATCATGCCTCCTGTAATGTTGAGTAATGAGTTGCCACACCTTATTTATTCTCAGAAATATGCAGTCAGGAATAGCACTGTCACTTTGCTTGTCCTCAGGAGTAAACGTTGATAAAGGACATGAAATAAATGTCCACAGCTTTCTTTTTTTTTTTGCCTTTAGAAAACAATATTTACTGCATTTTCTTTTCCCCAATGCAAAAGTAGCATGTGCGTTGTGGAGAGGCTTAAAGTACAGAAAAGTACAAAGGGGAAAATAAAAATCTTTTATTTATATGCTATCATTATCCAAAGATATGCAGGTGATAGACTTCTAAGCTTCTAATAGGCATATCAGCATGTTTTAAATAAAACCAAGCCACACTGTACTGCTTTTTCACAATCTACTTTTTTCACTTCACTACCCGTGCCGTTAAATAGTTGCTACAGCATACCAATGATCACAAAGATGGTGGAAGAGCAGACGACATTTCATACTGTTACATATAAGGTTACTGAGTCAGAGTGACTCAATGGTAGCTAACAATAAGTATGTTGACTATATAGGGTTTTTTTTTTAAATAAAACACTTTA
>NW_006921759.1:1956037-1968527 GCF_000298275.1 Orycteropus afer afer
TATTCCATGGACATCACCATATAATCCCCATCACTTCATAAATCATCAAAAAAGAAAATAATTTGAAGTATAAAGGCTTCATGGACACACATATATACACACACAGACATAAAGTAGGAATATACCATAAAAACCAAACTCATTGCCATGGAGTTGGATCTGACTCATAGTGACACCTCCTTGCATTTCCGAGGCAGTATCACTATGGAAGTAGATTGCCCAACCTTCCTTCCGAGGAGTGGCTGGTGGGTTTGAACCACCAGCCTTCTGATTAGCAGTCAACTACCTTGGGCACTACGCTACCAGAGCTCCTAATATTATTGAACGGTTAGGTTTTTTACATGTTTTCCTCATAAACAATTGCACTATGAATAGATACATGTATTTGGAAGCAACTTTTATTATTTCCATAGAATGAATTCCTAGAAGTAGAATGTCTGTGCACATTTCCAAGGATTGTAGGGTTGCAATGGATGGTTGAGTGTGGTAATATGCCCATTTTTAAGGTTGTGGATACATTTTCTCATGTTACCTCCTAGAAAAATTTAATGTCTATGTTCCTACCAGCAGTGCATAAGTGCCTCTTTCCTCAGACCTTCCCAACTCTGAGATACACTTTTTTTAAGCCTTGCCAATTACATAGGCAAGAATAATACATAGTTCCACTTACATTTCTGTGATTACTAGCATAGTTGACTATTTTTCAAAATGTTTATAGGACATTTTCAGTTATTAATTTGTGAATTTCTTGCATGTTTTTGCCTATTTGGTTATTGTTGTTCATATACATTACCACACTGCCTGGTTGGTTATATCCCAAAGAACATGGTATCTGACATGTTTAGACATGTTTTCCTCACAAGGGAAAGTTTGTGTTGTGTTTCTCTTTCTGAAAGTTTCAATTATTTTATTAATATTTATAGGACTTTAGATTTTGTGCCTTCTATAGAACTGTCTCTTCCATGGGGAAGATAACATGTTTAACTTTTTCATAGTTGTTCTTATTAATGTGTGCTATTCGTTTTGTATCACATGTTTGTTGAGTATCTCCTGTGTCCCAGGCATAGGCTACTTGCTGTAGACACAGAGAATTAGACAGTTCCTATCTTCAGAAAGCTCACAATCTAATTCATGGGACTGAGCTGTGCCATCCGATAGAGTAGCCACTAACCACATGAGGCTATGGAGCACTTGAAACGTGACTAATCTCAACTGAGATTTCCTGTAACTATAAAACATACTCCAGAGTCCACAGAGTATTTTTTAAAAATGAAAAAGAATATATTGAGTTAAATACAATATATTATTAAACTTGATTTCACTAGCTTCTTTTTGCCTTTTAAAATGGCAACTAGAAAGTTAAAAATCACGTCTGTGACACACATATTTCTGTTGAACAGTGGTGATACATAATATTGTACTATATGAGATTGTCAATATTCAAAACATTTGACCTATAAAAAAGACAATCTCATATGTTCAACAGAATAGTAAGATTTTCCATATCTGTGCATGTCAATGATACATTAATGAAAATGTTTCTAAATAAGGAAATAATGGGAAAATCAATAATTCCAGATTGATTATACTTTTAAATTACTTCCTGTTTTCTCTCCCATCCTTGATTTTCTTCTTAAATCACCTTATAGACAAATTTCAGTGTCCAAAGTGTGGCTGGCTTCTTCAGTATTATAGTTCTTCAGTATTACACAAAGTAAAAACCAAACCCATGACCATCCAGCCAATTCTGACTCATAACAACCCTCATAAGGTTTCAAGGCTGTAAATCTTTATGGAAGTAGATCATGTTATCTTCCTCCTGCAGAGTAGCTGGTGAGTTTGGACTGCTGACCTTCTGGTTGGTTAGTAACCAAATGCCTTACCCACTGCACCACCAGAGTTCTCTCAGTATTACACAAATCAGGGCCTAATCTAGTTTATATAAAGCTTCATTGTTTTTTAAGCTCTTTTACATGTGTATTTCTTGTGGGATGATGTTAGATGTTGTTGTTATTGTTAGGTGCTACTGAGTCAGCTCTTACTCATAGTGACCCTATGTATGACAACAAAACACTGCCTGGTTCTGGGCCATCCTCACAATCTTTGCTATACTTGAGTCCATCACTGCAGCCACTGTGTCAGTCCATCTCCTTTAGGGCCTTCCCCTTTTTCACTGACCCTTCACTTTACCAGGCATTATATCCTTCTCCAGGGAATGGTCCCTTCTGACAATATGACCACAGTAGGTGAGACAAAGTCTGGCCATTCTTGCTTCCAGGGAGCATACCAGCTGCACTTCCATTAGTTCTTCTGGCAGTCCATGGTGTTTTCAATATCCTTTGCCAACACCACAACTCAAAAGCACCAACTCTTCAGTCTTCCTTGTTCATTGTGTTAGGCTGGGTTCTCTAAAAAAGCAGAACCAGTAAAGCTTATAGAGAAAGACAGAAATTTATCTTAGGAAAATGGCTCACACCCTTATAGAAACTGGCAAGTCCCAAGTTCTTGGATCAAATGTTGAGCTGGAGGCTTTTCCTGACTCACACAGCTGCAGGGGCTGGCAAGCTCAAGTTTAGCAGGCAGTATAGCAGCTGTTGACTCCAATGAATGACGAATCCAAGTTCTCCAAGCTGAATGGTGGATTGTTCACTCACAGATAGTGGTGGGCAGCACAACAGGATCCCAATCCACAGAACAGTGTCTCTTTTCCCAGGATGTCCATAAATATATTCCCTAGGGGCCACATCCCTAGAGAAACTCCCTTTCAGCGGATTGGCTACTCAAAACATATACATCCGATTCCATCATGGGAATAACCCACATCACAACTGCTTAAACCACACAGAATTGTGGTCTAGCCAAGTTGACACACAACTCCAACTATCACATTAATTGTCCAGCTTTTGCATGCATATGAGGCGATTGAAAATACCATGGCTTGGGTTAGGTGCACCTTAGTCTTCAAGGAGACATCTTTGGTCTTCAGCACTTTAAAGAGGTCTTTTGCAGCAGATTTTCCCAGTCCAATATGTCTTCTGATTTCTTGACTGCTGATTCCATGGATGTTGATGGTGGATCCAAGTAAAGTGGAATCTTTGACAACTTCAATCTTCTCTGCATTTATCATGATGCTGCTTATTGGTCCAGTTGTGAGGATTTTTGTTTTCTTTATATTGAGGTTGTGGTGTAGTAAATTACTTACTGTGGCTTTTCTAGCCATAAGTCTTTGTAAACTCTGTGGTAGAATTTGCTGTGAGCAACCGAGGAGCTCCTGATTGTAAAAGTCATCCACCTGGGGTATTTCTGTTGAGCAAAACACAAAGCAATGTTCTGGGAAGTTCCTGCTTTCTCTCAGGTGCTTAGAATTCTGATGTTAGGATTGGTTAGTTTGGCCACTCTACCAGGCTCAAAAGGAGGCCTCCTAGAGGCAGAAGAAGTCAGTCTCTCTCTGACTGCTGGTTGAGGAAGACGTGCTGCTGAAAGAGACAGGCGCTCCTGAGGGACATGTGCTGCTGGGAAAGAGACGCAAAAGACATGCATTGTTGAGTGAGACACTGAGAGACACGCACTGCTGGGACAGAGACTGTGAGAGACTGTTAGCTGAGAGATGGTGGGTTGGGAGAGAGACTGAGCGTTTCTCCTGAATTTGAATTGTAGCCTGGTGCTACCTAAGAAACCCCATAATCGGTGAGTTCTGTGTGGTCATTGCAGTGAATTATCGAACCCAGGAGAGAGGTGTTGGGTGCTTTGGGAGGAATGGTTGGTGAAAGGGCTGGAGGGAAGCATCATGTCTGGCCTTGCAGTAACAGGCCTTGGGTTACTGATAGTAATTCTGTCTTCCTCTTGTGGGATTAGAGGAGGTCAGAACATGTGGTCTCCTTGCCCTTTTTGCAGAGGTGTAATCCATACTGCAGACTGTAGTCTTCAGTCTTCATCAGTAAGTGCTTCAAGTCATCTTCACTTTCAGCAAGCAAAGTTGTGTCATCTTCGTATTACAGGTTATTAATGAGTCTTCCTCCAATCCTGATGCCACATTCTTCCTCATATAGTCTAGCTTTTGGATTATTTGCTCAGCATACAAATTGAATAAGTATGGTGAATGGATACAACCCTAACACACTCCCTTCCTTATTTTAAACCATGCAGAATCCCCTTGTTTTGTTTGAACAACAGCCTGCTAGTCTATGCACAGGTTCCTCATGAACACAATTAAGTGTACTGGAGTTCCCATTCTTAATGTTATCCGTAATTTGTTATGATCCACACAATTGAATGCTTTTGCATAGTCAATAATACACAAGTGAACATCTTTCTGGTATTCTTTGCTTTGAGCCAAGATTCATCGGACATCAGCAATGATATCCTTCATTTCATGTCCTCTTCTGAATTCAGCTTGCATTTCTGGAATTTCTCCGTCAATATGCTTCTGCAACCATTTTTGAATTATCTTCAGCAAGATTTTACTTGTGTGTTATATTAATGATATTATTTAATAGTTTTCACATTCTGTGGGATCACCTGTCTTTGGAATGGGTACGAATATGAATCTCTTCCAGTCAGTTGGGCAGGTAGCTGTCTTCCAAATTCCTTGGCATAGATGAGTAAGTGCCTCCAGCATGCCATCAATTTGTTGAAACATCTCAATGGGTATTCCATCAATTCCTGGAGCAAGTAGACAATATGTAATCAAAGCAGTAAAACCATAAGTTACAAGGTGAAAGACGAAGATAAATTCTTAAAAGAAACCTCACTGAAACTGGTTTGCAAACAGGAAATATTCATGGTCATAAGTTGCAAGCTGGTGATAGCATGGGATATACAGGTACTGGCTTTGGAGTCAGATAGATTTGGATATGAATCCCTGATGCTGAGGTATCTCAGCCAAGTTACATAAACTCAGAGTTTCAGCATACTTATCTTTTAAATATAAATATAGGAGATGATCATTGCTATTGTTAGGTGCTGTTGGGTTAATTCTGATTCATAGTGACTCTATGGCAACAAAATGAAACACTGCCCAGTCCTGCAACATCCTCACAGTCATTGCTATATTTGAGCCCATTGTTGCAGCCATTGTATCATTGAGAGTCTTCCTCTTTTTCACTGACCCTCTACTTTACCAGGCATTATGTCTTTCTCCAGTGATTGGTGCCTCCTGATAATAGGGAATAATACTTCATTTGGTTGGTGTGAGGCAAAATTGAAATAGATTTCCTTATTAAAACCAAACAACTGACTCCTTTGCAATGAGACCAGAAGAACTGCATGACAGCTGGGTACTATTACTGAACATTTTGGTCAAATGCTCCATAGAAGAATCCTGATCAAAAGGGAGAACATGCAGACTAGAATTTTAAGTTCTCATGGACTCCAGACTTTCCAGAGCCATAAAGGGTGGATGAACCCCTAAAACTATTGCCCTGAGATAATTTTCAATCCTTAAATAAAAAATATCCACTGATGTCATCTTAAAACTGAATAGTACTTAAGCTTAACTTGTAAAAAAAAGTCTGCCTTGAGCATTATGCTCTTTTAAGAACAATCTACACTCACTGCCATTGAGTCCATTTTGACTCATAGCAACCATATGGGACCAAACTGATAACAGCAACTTGAAAGATTAGATTGGAACCCTAGGGCGCAGTGAGTTTATGCTAATGAGGTGGAACAACTCAGAAAAGTAGAGTGAAATGATTGCACAACTCAAAGAATGTAATCCATGTCACAAAATTGCACATGTAGAAATTATTGAATTGGTGTATGTTATACTGTGTATATTCTCAACAACAACAACAACAAAATAAATGAATTTAGGGAAAAAATTGATGGAATTTTTAAAAAATATTAGTTTCTTTCTGCCTCTACTTCCCTTTCTGCCCCTTTTCTTTTTTCCTAGCACATCAGCCAAAATATGCTATGAAAAAGAAAAATTTAAATAAAACAGTATTGTAGTGCTTTTAATGTTCATGTGACCAACATTATTCTCTTTCTAGCTAGATACTTTCATGAATAAGTTGAGAAATATATGATGATAGATAGATAAATATATGACAGTGGATGGATGGATGGTGATTGGATGGATTGTCAGGCTGAAAGATACATAGATACTTACTTACTTCTCCTCATCTGTTGACATTTTAATCAGGAAATGGGAAAACTCACCACAATTCCTTTCCTTTATAATATTGAGTCCGAATCACTTAAGAATATGGCATAAGGCATAGCCCATCATGAGTAGGCCCTAATTATTTGTTGGATAAAAAAGATTGATTACAATGAACAAGGAGACAAATGAAGCTGTGAACTGTCAACTGGCCTGACAGCCCAGCCATTTCAAATTTTCACAAGCTGTTTTCCAATCAGGACAGCAACCTGATAAACAGCTTCATTTACCAAGGACTGCATAGGCACACAAGCTGGTAGCTGGCGACTAGAAAGGTGCAATATTCCTCTTGTTCCCCACACCCTCCCAAGTGACCAGAAGTGCAGCCATCCCAACCCCCACCCACCTTCTGGACTGGCAGGAATTCCATCCTGGACCAGGTGCCCTGCCCCTAGTTGCCCCTTGGGCAGAGAGAAACTCATTCTGGGACCAGGGCCCTGACCTCAGCAGGAATTTGGGGCCAGCAGGAATTCCTTCTGGCATTCGATGGTATATTCATTATTCTTTGCCAACACGACAATTCAGATACATCAATTCTTCTGTGGTCTTCCTTATTCACTGTCCAGCCTTCACATGCATATTAGGCTATTGAAAATACCATGCCATGGGTCAAGTGCACCTTAGTCTTCAAAGTGACATCTTTGCTCTTTAACACTTTAAAGAAGTCTTCTGCAGCAGATTTTCCCAGTACAAAATTACTTCTTAAAATAAAACAAAATAGAGACGATTCAAACAAAGTTCCTTAATCCACAGGTCACTGGGAGAAACAAATCATAAAAACAGCCAGTACCTCAATAGTGCTTGCCACTACCCATCTATCAGTTTGTCATAGTGTGGTGGCTTGTATGTTGCTATGATGCTGGAAGCTATACCACCAGTATTTCAAATACTACTGAGGTGGACAGATTTTAGCAGAGTTTCCAGCCTAAGACAGGCTAGTAATAAAGCCTAGGGATCTACCTCCAAAAATAAGCAAATGTCCATGTGGATCACAATAGAACATTGTCCAATATACTGCTGGAAGATGAGCCCCTAGGTCTGAAGTCACTCAAAATACACAGTAACCATGACAGTGGACTCAAGTACACCAACAATTGGGACGATGGCACAGGATCAGGCAACGTTTCACTCTGCTGTACCTGAGGTCACCATGAGGTGGAACTGATTTTATGGGAACTTAACAACATATGGTACTTACTGTGTGCCAAGTGCCTCACATCACAGATGAGGAAATTGAGCAAGGGGGAAGTAGAGTAATATGTACAAAGTCATATAGGAGGCAAATGGTGATGTTAAGATTCAGCCCAGAGTCCAGAGTCCTTACTTCTAACCATTAGTTATATTGACTCTTCATAGGCAGCTATCCAAAGGCATTGATGCATATGCAAAGGAAAAAGATTCTTTGGTTGAGGACTATATTTTGAGCCAGGACTAAAGCTAAAATATAAGAACTACTTTTCTTTTCAATGAAGGTCCAGAAACAAGAAGTGGACATTCTCAACCATGGGGGATGAGAGCAGCAAAAACATCAAAAAGAGGATCCAGGCCATCCCGGAAATATTCCCCAGGCCACAGAGGTTAACCACCATCACTAGTTCCTTAGAGAGGAGGAACAGAAAAATTGACATCAGGATCTTTAGAATTTTGTAAAGGGTGTCATTCTTAAGAAATCCTTTTGTCTTCTTCATAAAATCCAGAATTGTGAAATCCCTCTGAAATATTTATATTGATAGCTGGGCAGAATGGAGCCTACCCAATGATTATCAACTCAATATCATTATCATCTCAATTATGGTGCCCAGTCTTACATACTTCCAGTGTATGTATGTGTGTGTGTATCTGTGTGTACATGTCTTCAATACATATGAGGAGCAAGGATGATGTGTGTTTTTAGCTTTAATCTAGAAGCAGTAATTTATTATTTCTTAGCACTTGAAGTCCCCTAATCAATAAACAGTAATCAAATCCATTCTGGTAGAAATGCAGCCAGAATGCTCCTTAGAAGCTAGAATGGCCAGACTTCGTCTTACCTACTTTGGTCATGTTGTCAGAAGGGACCAGGCTTTAGAGAAGGATATCATGCTTAGCAAAGTAGAGGGTCAGCAAAACAGGGGAAGACCCTAAACAAGATGGGTTGACACAGTGGCTGCAAAAATGGGCTTATGCATAGCAGGGACTGTGAGGATGGTGCAGGACCAGGCAGTGTTTCGTTCTGTTGTATATAGAGTCTCTATGAGTCAAAGTCAGCTCAATGGCACCTAACAACACCTGACAACAATCAAAAAACAACATAATAATAAATGGAGAAAAAAAATTGAAGTTGTCAATGATTTCATTGTACTTGGATCAACAACCAACATGCATGGAAGAAACATTCAAGAAATCAAATGACATACTGCATTGGGGAAAACACCTCTTTAAAGTTTTAAAAAGCAAAGATGTCACTTTCATGGCTAAGGTGCATCTGACCTATGTCATAGTCTTTTCAATCACCTTACGTGAATGCAAAAGTTGGATAGTGAAAAAGGAAGACAGAAGAATTAATGCATTTAAACTGTAGTGTTGGCAAAGAATATGGAATATACCATAAACTGCCAAAGATTGAACAAATCAATCTTAGAAGAAATGCAATCAGAATGTTCCTTAGAATAAAGGATGACGAGACTTCACCTCACTTACTTTGGACATGTAAACTTGAAAGATCAATCACTAGAAGAGGACATCATGATTAGAAAAGTAGGGGACTAACAACAACAAAAAAATCCCCCAATGATGTATTGACACTATAGCCACAACAAATGACCAAGTCATACCAAAGATCATGAAGATGGGCAGTTGTTGCTGTTAGGTGCTGTCAAGTTGGTTTTGACTCATAGCAACCTTATGTACAACAGAACAAAATGCTGCCTGGCCCCTAGCCATCCTCACAATTGTTACTGTGTTTTCTTTTTTATAGCCTATTGTTTATAGCCACTGTGTCTACTGTGTCAATTAATCTTGTTGAAGGTCTTCCTCTTTTTAAATGACCCTTTATTTTAATGAGCATGGTGTACCTCTACAGGGTGGTCCTCCAGATAATATGTTCAAAGTAAATGAGATGAAGTCTCACTGTCCTCACTTCTAAGGAGCTATCTGGCTGGACTATTTCCAAGACAAATTTGTTCATTCTTCTGGCAGTCCCTGGTATATTCAATATTCTTTACCAGTATGATAATTCAAAGGCATCAATGTCCAGCTTTCACATACATATGAGGCAATTGAAAATACCATGGCTCAGGTCAGGTGTACCTTAGTCCTCAAGGTGACAGCTTTGCCTTTTAACAGTAAAGAGGTCTTTGCAGCAGATCTGCCCAATGCATCATTTGATTTCTGGATTGCTACTTCCATTGTAGTTGATTGCTAATCCAAGAAGAATGAAATCCTTGACAACTTCAATCTTTTCTCCATCTACGATGACGTTGTTTATTGGTCTAGTTGTGAGGATTTTTGTTTTCTTTATGTTGAGGTATAATCCATACTGAAGATTGTAGTCTTTGAACTTCATCGTTAAGTACTTCAAGTCCTCTTCACTTTCAGCAAGCAAGATTGTGTCATCTGTGTATGACATGATGATAATGAGTCTTCCTCCAATCCTAATGCCTTGTTCTTCTCCATATAGTCCAGCTTCTTGGATTATTTCCTCAGCATACAGATTAAATACATATGGTGAAAGGATGTAACCCTGACCCACATTCTTCCTGATTTTAAACCATGCAGTATTGTCTTCTTCCATTTGAATGACTGCCTCTTGGTCCATATACAGGTTGCATATAGGTACAATTAAGTATTCTGGAATTCCCATTCTCTGCAATGTTATCCATAATTTGTCATGATCCACACATTTGAATGTCTTTGTGTGCTCCATAAAATACAGGTAAACATCTTTCTGGCATTTTCTGCTTTCAGCCAAGATCCATCTGATATCAACAATCATATCCTGTGTTCCATGCCCTCTTCTGAATCCAGCTTGAATATCTGGCAGTTTCCATTTCAATGCACTGCTGCAACCATTTCTGAAGTATCTTCACCAAAATTTTACTTACGTGTGATATGAATCATATTGTTCACTGTTTTGGTTCTCTAGTACTGCTATAAGAGATATACCACAAATGGATGGCTTTAACAAATAGCAATTTATTCTCTTATAGTTTAGGAGGCTAGAAGTTCAAATTCAGAGTGCTGGTTCCAGGGACTGGGGTGAAGGCCCCTTGGCCTTGGGCTTCAGCTCAGCCTTTTATTCCAGGCCCACTTGAGCTAGAGGTGTTTCCTAACTCAGGCAGCTGCTGACTGCTGAGGTTGATGAACCCAGCATTGGCAGATAAAATGGCACTGCCCAAGATCAGCAGGCAACACAGCAGGCCCCTGGTTCAAATCCAGGAACTGGAGATAAAGACTCAGCCAAATGTAAGAGCCAAATGTGCCAAAAGCTAGAGACCTTTCTCAAAGCTTCTCCTTATATACTGGAAGCAGGCCACACCCTGAAGGCAACTGCTTAGATGCTCACATCAGATTCCTTCATGGAGGTGATTACAGTCTCATCATGAGGAATAACTATATCCAGCTGCCCAGCTGCTCAAAATCATGGCCCAACCAAGTTAACACACAACCTTAACTACCACATTCAATAATTTCCACATTCTGTTAGGTCACCTTTCTTTGGAATGGGCACAAATATGGATCTCTTCCAGTTGGTTGGCAGGTAGCTGTCTTCCAAATCTTGGCATACACTAGTGAGTACTTCCAGCATTGAAGTCATTAGTTGAAATATTTCACGTGGTATTCTTTCAATTTCTAGAACCTTATTTTTCACAAATATCTTTAGTACAGCTTGGATTTCTTCCATCAGTACCATCAGTTCTTGATCATATGGTATCTCGTGAAATGGTTGAACATCAACAAATTCTTTTTGGTAGAGTGACTTTTCGTATTCCTTCCATATCATTTTGATGCTCCATGCATCGTTCCTATTTTGTCCATTGTTGTTGTTGTTGTTGTTAGGTGTCATCGAGTCAGCTCCAACTGATAGCAACCCTATGTATAACAAAACACTGCCTGGTCCTGTGCCAGCCTCACAATTCTTGCTATACCTGAGTCCATCGTTACAGCCACTGTGTCAATCTATCTCATTGAGGGCCTTCCCCTTTTTTTGCCAATGCTTCACTTTACCAAGCATGATATCCTTCTCCAGGGAATGGTCCTTTCTGACAACATGACCAAAGTAGGTGAGACAAAGTCTGGCCATTGTCGCTTCCAAGGAGCATTCTGGCTGCACTTCTTCCAGGATAGATTTTTTCATTCTTCTGGCAGTCCATAATATAGTCAATATTCTTCTCTAACACCATAATTCAAATGCACCAATTCTACTTTGGTTTACCTTACTTATTGCCCAGCTCTCTCATGCATATGAGGTGATTGAAAATACCATGGCTTGACCCAGGCACACATTAGTTAGTCCTCAGAGTGACATCATTTACTTATTGACATTTTAAAGAAATCTTTTGCAGCAGATTTTCCCAGTGAAATACATCATTTGATTTTTTGACTGCTGCATCCATGGGTATTAATTGTGGACCCAAATAAAATTAAATCCTTGACAACTTCAAACTTTTCTCCATTTATCATGATGCTGTTTATTGGTCCAGTTGTGAGTATTTTTGTTTCTTTATGTTGAGGTGTAATCCATATTGAAGGCTGTAGTCTCATCGGAATCATGAGATCTTCATCAGTAAGTGCTTGAAGTCCTCTTCACTTTCAGCAAGCAAGGTTGTGTCACCTCCACATTGCAGGTTGTTAATGAGTCTTTTTCCAATCCTGATGCCACATTCTTCATATAGTACATCTTCTCAGATTATTTGCTCAACATGCAGATTGAATAAGTATAGTGAAAGAGTACAACCCTGACACACACTTCCTGATTATAAACCATGCAGTATCCTATTGTTCTGTTCAAACAACTGCCCCTTGGTCTATGTACAGGTTCCTTGTGAGCACAATTAAATGTTCTAGAATTCCCATTCTTCTCAATGTTATCCATAATTTGTTATGATCCATACTGTCAAATGCCTTTGAATAGTCAATAAAACACAGGTAAACACCTTTCCGGTATTCTCTGCTTTCAGCCAAGATCCATATGCCATCAGCAATGATATTGTTCATTCCATGTCGTCTTCTGAATCTGGCTTGAACTTCTGGCAGTTCTCTGTCAAGGTCCTTCTACAACCATTTTTAAATTATTTCAGAAAAATTTTACTCATGTATAATATTAATGGGGAGCTCTGGTAGCATAGC
>NW_006921759.1:1972364-1986732 GCF_000298275.1 Orycteropus afer afer
CCAGGTGCGTCTCGCTGGGTTTTGAACACCAGAGTCTCAACCTCAAAACTCATATCTACATGTCACCACAGTAGGACAAACCGACAGACAAGTTTGTCTTGCTGTTGGAGGCCTCTCATATCACCCCCACCTGGGTCCCTGTGACTGACTGTACCTCTGTCTGACTTCCTTGCTTTTAATCTCCTTTCTCCTGCTCTTCTGGCCTGCTGGTTTGGGCATCCCTGAGTTGTCTCTCCTCACCTGTAACCCTGGGGCTGACTGCTCTTCTGTCCGGGTTCCTGGCTTTTAATCCTCTTTCTCCTGCTCTTTTGACCTGTTACTCTGGGCATCCCTGAGTTGTCTCTCCTCACCTGTAACCCTGGGGCAGACTGCTCTTCTGTCCAGATTCCTGGCTTTCCAATAGATGTAACTTATTTGATTCCTGTGAATTCGATCTGGTGAGGTCCGTATGTATAGTCACCATTTATGTTGTTGAAAAAAGGTATTTGCAATGAGTAAGTTGTTGGTCTTACAAAATTCTAACTCCTTGTGTCTTTTCTATCATCAGTGCCACATTTCTAACTACCTATGCTGTTCTGCATTCCAACCATCAGCAATTAGAAGTTGGTAAAAATCTTCAATTTCTTCATCCTTGGCTTTAGTAGTTGGTGCATAAATTTGAATGATAGTTGTATTAACTAGTTTTCTTTGTAGGCATATCAATATTATCCTTTCACTGACACAGAAAATCACTTCTGGAAGATCTGACCTATCCTATGAATTTTGTTCACCTTAGTATTCTACTGTTTTTCTCTGGAGATATATATTTACCCTAGTTTGAGAAGCAAGACTCAAAGTGTTTCTCATTCCTATATATACATTTAGAAATTCTCTACAAATCTTTTTGTTACATTCATAAAGAAAATGAAAACAGTTTTCAAGAACCCAAAAACCCACTGCTGTCAAATCAGATCAGACTCATAGCGACCCCTTCTTGGGTTTCCTAGGCAGTATCACTACAGAAGTAGATTGCGCAGTCTTCCTTCTGAGGAGTGGCTGGTGAGTTTGAACAACCAGCCTTCTGGTTAGCAGTCAAATACCTTTGGCACTATGCCATAAATGGCAAATATTGTGTCATATATATACCAAAACCAAACCCACTGCCATCAAGTTGATTCCAACTTACAACAATCCCCATGGGGTTTCCAAATCTGTAAATCTTTATGGATGCAGACAGCCTTATCTTCCTCCCGTGGAGCAGCTGGTGGGTTTGAACCACCAACCTTTTGGTTAGCAGTGCAATACCTTAACCACAACACCACCAGAGCTCCATATGTGTGTGTGTGTGTGTGTGTGTGTGTAAAGAAGTGTTATATAAATAGATTATTATGGAAATTCCAGATCTGGGTGAATACCTACTTAACCATTACAATGAAGATTTTATGTCTACCAAGATAAGCAGCTCCTGTACAGAATACTTTCTGTATGAGATTTTAAGATATGTCCATAAATTCTTTGACACTTTTCCCCTTGAAAGGTGGAGTCTAATTCAACTTCCCTTGAATGTGGGCCAGACTTAGTGGCTCACTTCTGACAAATGGAATGTTATGGAAGAGATGGTATGAGACCAGACTAAGTCACAAAAGTCACTTCTTCTTCCATCCAGCTCTCTTGGTTGCTCCCTCTGGGGGAAGTGAGTCATCATGATGTGTGGACACTCTACCAGCCTGTGGAGAAGCCCACATGGAGATGCTCTGGCTAACAACAACCAGCACCCACTTGCTAGGCATGTGAGTGAGCCATCTCTTAACAGCCACAGTCAAGCCTTCAGATGAATGCAGGCCCACCTAATATTTTGATTGCAAGGTACTCTGCAGCTGTTAATAATAATAATAATAATAATAATAATGACATGGGATAATTTCCAGGATATACTGTTAAGTTAAAAATAGCAAATTTCAGAAGAGTGTATCTGGTATGTTATTTCTTGTATAAGAAAGAAGGGGAGATTATGTAATACATACATATATATACACATACACACATTTTTAAAAAATATATAGAAATTATTTGTTTCATTAGCAACTAAAGGAAATGGTTACCTATAGAGAGTAGGATGGGAAAATGGGCATGAAAATAGAGGAATGAGAGGGAGACATCTCTAAAAATACCTTTTTATATAGTTGAGTTTTTGAACTATGCAAATGTTTTACATTTTTAAAAGTAGAGTCACTTTTACACATTCACATGCTGGACAATGAATAAAAAAGGTGGAAGAAGAATTGATGTATTTGAATTATGGTGTTGGTGAGGAATATTGAACATAACATGAACTGCCAGAAAAATGAACAGCTCTGTCTTGGAGGAAGTATAGCCAGAATCCTCCTTAGAAGCAAGGGTGGAGAAGCTTCATCTCACATACTTTGGACATGCTATCAGAAGGATCAGTCCCCCCAGAAGGACAGCATCCTTGGTAAAGCAGAGAGTCAACAAACAAAAGGGAGATTCCAATGAGATGGACTGACACAGTGGCTGCAACAATAGGCTCAAACATAGCAACGATTGTGAGGATGGCACAGGACCAGACAGTGTTTTGTTCCATTGTGTATACAGTCTCTATGAGTTGGAACCGACTTGATGACTCTTAACAACACAACAACTAAGGTTCTTTTTAATTAAAAGGTACTATGCATATGTACCTGGAGGATATTAGGCTGAGTGAAATCGGTCAATCACAAAAGGACAAATATCATATGAGAAAAGGTTTACGTACAGAAAGAAACATTCTTTGATGGTTACCAGGGATGAGAGGGAAAGGCAGGGAAAATCATTAACTAGATACTAGACATGTGTTAACTTGGGTAAAGGGAAAGCAATACACAATAAAGGGGAAGTCAGCACAACAGGACCAAGGCAAAGGAAGACCCTGGAAGGTACAGAAAAGTTAGAGGAAGCAATGGTAAATACTATTACATACACAATCTTGCAATAACTAATAGCAAACAATAGTATATGAGTGGATTCATAGGTAGATATGTAAGCTGAATAGGTGTGGAATGATGTGTGAAAGCACACTCACCCCATGAGGTTTGGCAGAGGATATTTCTACACATGTATTTGTATGTGCTGCAAATATATCCAGGTATATAGCAGAGTATATAGGGGGCAAAGTTACACAAACTTCTTAGCCATAACCAAACACCTTGAGTCATTGGGCTTGAGAACTTAGAATCATCATGTCAGGAGACATCTAGGTCATTTGGCATTACATACTCCATAGAGACAGTGTTCTACATTCTACTTTGGTAAGTAGCAGCTAGTGTCTTAAACGATTGAGAGCAGCCATCTAAGATCCAACTATTGGTATCTCCCCATCCAGAGCAAAGAAGAGTGAAGAAAATCAAAGATTCTAGGAAATAATTAGTCCAAAGGACTAACCACAGCCTCCACTAGCCTGAGCCCAGAATACCTAGATTGTGCCTAGCTACCACTACCAACTTGTCTGATTGGGATTGCAATAGAAAGTCCTGGACAGAGTGGGAGAAAAATGAAGAACAAAATTCAGAATCATAAGGAAAAAAAAAAAAAAAAGACCTACTGGTCATAGAGACTGGTGGACACACAAGGCTATGGCCTTTAAATACTCTTCAACCTGGAAATGAAACCATTCCTGGAGATCACTTTTCAGCCAAAAAATAGACAGGCCTATAGAATAAACATGCTCCTCAGAATGATAAACCATTACAGACCAAAGGGGAAGAATTTGCCCCAAAACAAAGTTCAGAAGGCAGGAAGAAGCATCAAAGAGCAATGAATGGAAAGGGAGAATCCAAGGGAATGTGGAAAGAGTGATGTTACATTGAAGGTTTTACAACTAATGTCACAAAACAAAATGTGTATAAATTGTTGAATGAGAAACTAATTTGTTCTGTAAACTTTCACCCAAATCATCATAAAATGGAAGCCAGCAATTTTTTTGTCACGTGGAAGTTTTCTCAGAAAGTAGAGGAAGTGAGCACAAAATATGACCATAAGAAGGAACTTGTCAAAGAAGTGAAAGTGACAACACTCCATGGGAAAACATGATCAAGTTATTCTAGAGTTCATAACACTCAAAGAGAGTCAATGTGTCCTTGATCCTTGGTAAGGCAGATCTAAAAACCTTTTGGATAAAGTGTAGGATCCCCTAGAAGGACACTGTCAAAGGGACCAGTGTTTGGGAGTAGTTTCCAGAAATGAACTTCTAAACCTTGTAAACAAGGATAATCTTGGATAGGAGAAGGTATCTAAAGAGACCCATGTTAAAATAAAGGTTATGAGGAAACTTTTAGAGGTGATGAGAATGTTTACTACTTTGATTGTAGTGATTATATGTATCTGTCAAAGCATTATTCATTGTAAATTTTAAATGAGCAAATTTTTGTATGTCAATTATGCCTCAATAAAGCTGTTTAAAAAAAAAGAGAGAAGCATCTGGTAGCCTAGTAAACTGTCTAGTGAACTCAGATATCAAAGCATAGGCATAAAAGACAGAAGATGTTTAAATTCCAAGTATGGACCTTAATTGAAAGACAATTGTTAGGAAGCTCTATCAGCTGAATAAAATGATTCTTGTGAATATTTAAAAGGCAATAAAAAGGAATTTTAAAATTAAACTTACTGAGGTTTAATTTACATACAATAAAGTGCACACATTTAAGTGCACAGTTTGATGAACTTTTATGAATTAACATTCATGTCAAGATAGAGAACATTTTCAACAACTTTGAAAGTTCCTTTGTGCTCCACTGCAGTCAATCCTCCCCAAATTTTCCCCAGGTAACAGTGATCTGATTTATATCCCTATAGATAAGTTTTGCAGGTTTTAGAATTTTATATACATAGAACCATACTGTATGCATACCCATCTTTTTTTGCTCAATATAATGTAAAAAAATAATAATAATAAGGAGCAAAGAAAGAATAGAGTCTGCTCCATAAGGCCAAGGTCCTGTGTTAACAGAAATTGAGTAAATATGGAATTCCTTTGTGTTGGGTTAGAATGGTCTGACATGAAGAACAAGGATTATTGGAACTGTGCGTCTAAGGCCTATAAACCTAAAATTTCATGTTTTGGTCTCACAAAACTTCATCAGCCTATGGCCTGTGCACCAGAAACATCTACCATTATCTTAATGGTAAGAGAGAGGGAAGACCAATTTGAGGTTATTGAAAATAGTTGTGGAACTACCAAGGTTGCAATTGAGAGTTGGTTTCCAGAGCATTGACTACAGAAATCAAATAAAAATAGTTGTCTCACATCCACCAGATTTCAAGGAAAAACTGACTTGTTATGTTTATATATTTAACCAAACCAATTGCAATGGAATGTGAACATGTTTTGCTATGAGTATCTCCTAAGAACTTGAAAAGAAACCCCATATTGTATCATCTTCCCTGAATGCAAGGATACTTACAAGTTGAGAAATTCAAACTATAACCTGGGAATGATGGGTGAGATAGCAAAGAACCCGGAACCTCATTTAATGGACTTCAGGGATTGCTGATATGAACAGCTTGCCATGTTCTGTGTGATGGAGCAAGCCTCCCATACCATTCCCCCTTGAAAAGATGTGTAATAAAGAATTTGGCTGGCCTTTGTCCCTGGTTGCTAACAGGTAGTCTCTAAGCCCTTGAAATTTACTGAGTGATTGGAGTGTCTTCACTATGCATGAGAAGTTGCTTGGACTACACCAAATTGTTATGCTGGTCACACCAGAAAGACTAATCATGTGATTAGAGATTTGCAGCTTTTGAGCCAAGTGATATAAGCTCCTCCAGGAATGAGACTGGAGATTGGCTTCAACCACTTGGGCATACCACTTCAGTCAGTCATATCTACTCCATAAAAACACTGGACACCAAGGCTTGGGTGAGCTTCCCTGATTGACAATATTCTGAGTATTGTCACACATTGATATGTGGGGGCTGGGAGGGCGGGGTACATCTTGATTCCACAGAGACAGGATAACAAAATTTCCAGGTTCAGTTCCCTCCCAGACCTGGCCCTATGTGTCTCTCTCTTTGACTGTTTCTGATTTGTATCCCTTTGCTATAATTAAACTGTAGTACTAAGTACAGCGATGTGGCAGTCTGTTTCCATAAAGATTTACACTGTTGGAAACCCTTTGGGGGCAGTTCTACGCTGTTCTATAGGGTTGCTATGACTTGGATTCAACTCGATAACAGCAGGTTTGATATTACGTATAGCATTTTCATTGAGTTCTATGAGTCATTCTAGGGAATCACTGAACCTGATGGGGTAGTGGAAATTCTTGAATTTGTAATCAGCTGGTTAGAAGTGAGAGTAGTCTGGGGATCCCCAAGCTTGCAGCTAGTGTCTGAAGTGAGGGAAGTCTTTTGGAAGATGTGCCTTTAACTTGTGAAGTTTGGCCCCATTCCAGGTAGCTACTGTCAGAACTCATAGCAAAAGGCAAGAGAAATCTTCAAAGATGAAGTCCAAGAAATTCTGAAGGCATCAGGATTTCACAAGAAAGGACTTTCCTCAGAAGAGGAAAATGAATAAGCACTAAGCAGTAATTCACAGAAGTGTCTATCATTCCATACCATTTACAAGGTAAAGGTAAGAAAGAATGGAGACTGTATCTCATTGTGTATTCTGACTTGAAGAGTGACATTAATTAAGGTGTCAAGCAGGAAATGGTGGATCATCCTTAAGTATTTTAATATCCTGCCTTTGTGGGAACCAGATTTTTACCACTAGACTACATTATTGAAAGATTTTGGGATAAAATAACAAGTGTGCCACAGGAATCTCTAAGGCATCTTTCAGGTCCCATAGTGGTACAAACATGTAACTATAAACCTAAAGGTTGGTAGTTCAAACCCCCAACTAATGGAACCATGGAAGAAAGACCTGGTGATCTGCTTACATGAAACTTATGGTCAAGAAAACCCTATGGAGCAGGTCTACTCTATAACATATAGGGTTGTCATGAGTCGGAATTGATTTAATGACAATGAGGTTTTTTGGGTTTTTTTTGTTGTTGTTGTTGTTGGAGTAAGGTATCTTACCACCACCATCCATCAGTTTGTTGTATTGTGGTGGCTTGTGTGTTGCTGTGATACTGGAAGCTACACCACCAGTACTTCAAATAGCAGCTGGGTCACCCATGATGAACAGATTTCAGCAGAGCTTCCAGACTAAGACAGACTAGGAAAAAAGGCCTGGTGATCTACTTCCAAAAATTAGTCAATGAAAACCTGTGGATCACAGTACAATATCATCTGATAAGATGTTGGAAGATACACAATGATCATGAAGCTGGTGTAGGACTGGTCAATGGTTTGTTCTGTTATGCATAAGGGCTTCATGACTTGAAGCTGATTCCACAACAACTAACAACAAGACATCTCTGGATGGGAAGAATTTCCCCTTATCTGATAAGGATTTATATGTGTTTAAATATGTTTCTTTGCTATTCATAAGGTTTTCCCTGGCCAATTCTTTGAGAAGTGGATGGCCTCTTCCTTCTTCCTACTCTGTCTCAGTCTGTAAGCTGGGCTGATACCTGTGCACCATGTGCACCCTGCTGGGTTTGAACACCAGTGGCTCAGCCTCAAAACACATCAACACATCACCACAGTAGGACAAACTGACAGACAAGTTTGTCTCCCTGTTGGAAACCTCTCCTACCACCCTTACCTGGGTCCCTGTGGCTGACTCCTCTGTCCTGATTCCTGGGCCTTTTAATCCCCTATCTCCCACTCTCCCACCCTGCTCCTTTGGGTGTGCCTGGGTTCCCTCTCCTCACCTGGATTCCTGCAGCTGACTGCTGTGCATGGGGTTGCTATGAGTCGGAAATAACTCAACAGCACCTAACAACAACAACAACAACAAATATGTTTGGCACAGACAGTATTATATTTTTCTGTAACCTTAAGTTTCTTGTAAAAAGTTTCATGCCAACAAGATTGAGATTTTTACTAGATTATGATTTCTGGACTACTTTATTTTATGACTGCACTGTAGTCAATTACCTGGTATGGTTTTTCTAGCCATAAGTCTTTGTAAACTCCATGGTGGAATTTGCTGTGAGAAACTGGGTAGCTCCTGATTGTTGAAATCATCCACCTGGGGTATTTCTGTGGCAGCAGCACAAAGTAATGTTCTGGGAAGTTCGCTCTCTCTCAGATGCTTAGAATTCTGATGTTATGATCAGTTAGTTTGGCCACTCTACCAGGCTCAAAAGGAAGCCTCCTAGAGGCAGAACAAGTCTCTCTGACTGCTGGTTGAGGAAGAGGTGCTGCTGAAAGAGACACATGCTCCTGAGAGACATGTGCTGCTGGGAAAGAGATGCAAGAGACATGCATTGCTGAGTGAGACACCGGACATGCACTGCTGGGAGAGAGACTATGAGAGACCATTGGCTGAGAGATGGTGGGCTGAGAGAGATTGAGCATTTTTCCTGAACTTGAGTTGTAGCCTGGTGCTTCCCTAATAAACCCCATAATCTGTGAGTTCTTTGTGGCCACTGCAGCAAATTATCGAACCCAGCAGAAAGGTGGTGGGTGCTGCAGGAGGAACAGTTGGTGTCAGAGTTGGTGAAAGGGCTGGAGGGAGGTAGCATGTCTGGCCTCACAGGGTAGGCCTTGGGCTGCTGATGGTGATTCTGTCTTCCTTTTGTGTGGTTAGAGGTCAGAAGATGTGGCCTCCCTGCCATTTTTGGCAATGACTCTATAAAAGACGTCCCCATATCTTCAGAAACCATATATCTGACAAGAATCTAATAATCAAACTATGTATAAAATTTTGACATTTTATGTCAAAACCAAAGAACCAAATCAAAGAATGGGTGTGAAAATGTCATGATGGAAGCGTTTGACCTCCTCTAACTACAAAAGTTGAAAATCACCATCAGCACTTTCAGTCCAAGGATGATTTCTAGGAGGTAGAAGTCAGATATGCCTCTGTTTTTCAACTTTTTTTTAACCAATTCTGACACCAATTGTCCCTCCTTTGGCAATCTACTTCTCTGCTGGGCTCAATAATTCATTGCAGTGACCACACAGACAATACTCACAATTATGGGGTTTATTAGGGAAGTGAAGTTTACAATTCAGGATAGGAAAAACTCAGGATACAGTTCTTCAGTTAGAATGATCTCTTCTCAGTTGTGACCACAGACAAGCCTCTCCCTGGCCATCAAGCATCAGTCGTAAGCCCCTCAGGCCTCTGGGGCCAGCCCAGCCTTTGCCATGTTCAGGCAAATATTTCAAAGCTCTTTAGGTCTACCGATAAGTGCCTGGAGGATCCCTCTCTACCAACAAACTTCCTGGCCGCAGGTGTTCAGCTTTTTCACTCCATGGGTCCCAAGCTCAGCTCTGCCAACTCCCTAGAGGTACTACACTCTGCCAGAAAGCCTCCTGACAGAAGGCACTCAGGTTTCTGGCTCTATGCGCCAGGAAACATATTGTGCCATCTGGCTCCAGTCTCCTGATTCTGTGGCTCCATTTCTCTGCTACCACTTCTCTACATTTTGTAATATCTCCAGTGTTACAGCTCACTCTCTCTCCATCTCCAGGGTAGGATGTTTCCAGTGCAGGGACTCCAGCTCAAAAGATGTGCTCCACTCCCAACTCTCCTTTAGTGGTAGTCTGGTCACCCTGCCTATCTTTGGAATGGCTCATTTTAAGCTTAATGGGATAACAAAACTAACCAATCCTCTCAGTAGGGTTCCATGCACATTATTTACATGGTCTCACCCACATAAGGGTGCCATGAACCTTACTTGCATTACTAGCAAGCTATCCAATCTCCTCAGTGGACCATAAGTGCCTCATTTGCATAGTCCCACCCAGTCATTTGGTGGGAGTTACAACTGCCATTGAGTTGATTTTGACTCATAGTGACCCTATAGAACAGAGTAGAACTGCCCCCATGAGGTTTCTGTAAATTGTTATGGAAGCAGACTGCCTCATCTAACCCATGGACTGGCTGGTGGGTTAGAACTGCAGACATTTTGTTTGGCAGCCAAATGCTTTTGACTCATAGACACCCCTCCTTGGGTTTCTGAGGCAGTATCTCTACAGAAGTAGATTACCCAGTCTTCCTTCCAAGGAGTGGCTGGTGGTTTTGAACCACCAGCCTTCTGGTTAGCAGTCAAATACCTTAGGCACTGGGCCACCAGAGCTCCCCTACCAGAGCTAAACCCAAAACCCACTGCTATTGAGTCGGATTCAACTCATAGTGACCTATCCTTGGGTTTCCAAGGCAGTATTGCTACAGAAGTAGATTGCCCAACCTTCCTTCCAAGGAGTGGCTGGTGGGTTTAAACTGCCAGCCTTCTGGTTAGCAGTCATACGCCTTAGGCACTACACCACCAGAGCTCCACTACCAGAGCTAGAAGGGTCATATTAAGTAATTCACTCCATTGCAATGAGCAAAGGAGTTGAATAGGCATTTCACCAAAGAGAACATTCAAATAGCCACCAAACACATGAAAAGATGTTAAATGTTATCATAGAGATGCAAATGAAAACCACTAAGAGACCATTTCACTCCCATTACAATGGCTAAAATTTTAAGGAATATACATATATGTTGTTGTTATGTGCCGTCCAGTTGGACCGGACTCATAGCGACCCCTCCTTGGATTTCGGAGGCAGTATCACTATGGAAGTAGATTGCCCCATCTTCCTTCCAAGGAGTGGCTGGTGGATTTGAAGCACCAGCCTTCTGGTTAGCAGTCAAGTGCCTTAGGCACTACGCTACCAGATCTCCCATATATATGGGAGATCTGGTAGCGTAGTGCCAGCCCCTCCTTGGAAGGAAGGTTGGGCAATCTACTTCCATAGTGATACTGCCTTGGAAACCCAAGGAAGGGTCACGGTGAGTCAGGTCTGACTCAATGGCACATAACAACAACAACAAACAACAATATACATATTGGTAAGGAAGTGGGGGAATTGCAACCCTTACTCATTGATAATGAAAATACAAAATGGTACAGTCATTGTGGAAAACAGGTAGCAGTTCCTCAAAAAACTAAAAATAGAACTATCATATGACCCACCAATTCCACTTCTAGGTATATACCCAAAAGACTTTAAAGCAGAGACTCAATCAGAAACTTGCATATCAATGTTGAGTGCAGCACATTCACAACAGTCAAACTGTGGAAACGACCTTAATGCCCATCAACAGATGAATGGATAAACAAAATGTGGAACATACATACAATGGAATACTATTCAGCCAGTAGGAGAAATGAAGTCTTTATACATGCTACAATATGGGTGGAGCTGGAAGACATTAAGCTGAGTGAAATAAGCCAATGACAAAAGAATAAATACTGAATGGCCTCACTTATACGAAAGGGTAAGAAAAGACAAATGTACAGAGAAGAAAGTTTGTTAGTAGTTACTAGAGGCAGCAGGGAGAGGTAGAGGGGTGGGGGCTAACAATGCTGCAAATATCACATTGATGAAGGGAAAGATCACAAAGCCGATTATTATAATTGCTGTTAATAAGCTATATACCTGTAAAAAGTTTAATGGGCAAAATTGTGTGATAGATGGATATATTTACAACAATGTCTGGAAAAATAAAAAAAAGGAGTAGCTCCTAAGGCTGCTTATGTACAACCAAAAACCTCATAGATTTTGATTTCTTGGTTTGGAGGTTTAGGGTCATGGTTTCATGGGACATCCCAGTTAATTGGACTAATAACATGTTTAGTGCTTCTGTTCTACCTCCTAGTTCATTACATTGTGCCAGATGTCTTCAAAGCTTGCAAGGAGCCATCCAAGGAACAATTAGTCTCTGTTTGCCTGAAACAACAGAAGAAGGAAAGTCAGGAATAGAAGGAAGATATGGAACGTGTGGGTAATTGCCTCCGTGAACAACTGCCTCTTTTGCCATGATACCTGAAGAAGTGGATGGTGTCCAGCTACAAATACTGAACAATTTGATCAAAGATTCCGTAGAAGAATCTTGATCAAAAGAGGAGAAAACAGAACAGAATTTCAAATTCTTATAGACTCCAGACTTTCTGGAGCCATGAAATTTGGATGAATCTCTGAAACTATTGCCCTGAGATACTTTAAATATTAAACCAAAAATAATCCCTGAATCCTTCTTAAAACCAAACAATAGTTTAGCTTAACTAGTAAAAAAAAAATGTCTGCCTTGAGCATTGTGTTCTTTTAAGAACTATCTATATGAAATCAAGGCTTTTCGTTTGGGTGTAGCTCTATATTAAGGCAGAGGCCTGAGGTAGGCAAGCCAAGGGTTTGGAAGCTGCTTTTCGTTCAGGCATGGCTCTTTATTAAAGCCAGGGATTGAGGTCTGAAGGCTCTATATTAAGGAAGGAGCCTGAGGTAGGCAGGCCAGGGGCTTGGAGGCCGCTTTTCACTTTGTGTGGCTCTTTAATAAAACCAAGGACTGAGGTAGGTGGGCCTGTGGCTTGGTGGCTACCTTTCCCTTAGGTTTGGCTCTCTATTAAGGCTGGGGCCTGAGGTAGGCAGGTACAGAGTGGTT
Organism: Orycteropus afer afer; assembly: GCF_000298275.1. Classification (NCBI taxonomy): domain Eukaryota; kingdom Metazoa; phylum Chordata; class Mammalia; order Tubulidentata; family Orycteropodidae; genus Orycteropus; species Orycteropus afer. The sequence goes on from NW_006921759.1 coordinate 1,984,885, forward strand.
AGTAATAACTAAAGGAGATGAACTTGTCTGTCAGTTGGTCATCCTGTGGTGGCTTACATGTTGCTGTGTGGCTGGAGGCTATGCCACCATGTTACAAAATGCCACCAGGGTTACCCATGGTGGAGAGTTTTCAGCAGAGCTTCCAGGCTTAGACAGACTCAGAAGGAAGAGGCCATCCACTTCTCAAAGAATTGGCCAGTGAAAACTTTATGAATAGCAGTGAAACACTGTCTGATATATTACTGGAAAACTTTATGAACAGCTCTGAAACACTGACCAACATAATGCCGGAAGATAAGTCCATCAGGTCAGAAGGTACTCAAAAGTTTGACTGCAGAAGAGCTGACTCCTCAAAGTAGAGATGACCTTAACAATATAAATAGAGTAAAACTTTCAAGACCTCCATTGGCTGATGTGGCACAACTCAAAATGAGGAAACAGATGCAAACATCCATTAATAACTGGAACATGGAATGTACAAAGTGCAAATCTAGGAAAATTGTAAGTTGTCAAAATTGAAATGGAATGCATAAAAATCAATATCCTAGGCATTAGTGAGCTGAAATGGACTGGTTTTGGCCATCTTGAATCAGAAAATCATATGATCTACTATGCCAGGAATGATAAATTGAAGAGGAATGGTGTGGCATTTATCATCACAAAGACTGTTTCAAGATCTGTCCTGAAGTACAATACTATCAGTGATAGGATAATATACATAAGCCTACAAGGAAGACCAGTTAATACTACTATTATCCAAATTTATGCACCAAAATTCATGCACCAAAGCCAAAGGATATTGAAGATTTCTACCAACTTCTGCAGTCTGAGATTGACAAATCATGCAATCAAGATGTGTTGATTATCACTGGTGACTGGAATGCAAAAGTTGGAAAGAAAGAAGAGTTAGCAGTACTTGGAAAATATGGCTTTGGTGATAGAAATAGAGAAAGCATGATAGAATTTTGCAAGACCAATGACTTACTGATTGCAAATACCTTTTTTCAACAACATAAGTGATGACTGTACACATTGACTTCACCAGATGGAGTACACAGGAATCATATTGACTACATCTGTGGCAAGAGGCAATGGAGAAGTTCAATATCTTTGGCCAAAACAAGGCTAGGAGCTGATTGTGGAACACACCATCAACTGCTCATATGCACATCAAGATGAAGTTGAAGACAATTAAAACAAGTCCACAAGAGTCAAAATATGACCTTGATAATATCTCTCCTAAATTTAGAGACGATCTAACAGAATAGATTTGATACGTTGAACACCAGTGACCAAAAACCAGAGGAGTTGAGGGATGACATCAAGAACATCATCCATGAAGAAATCAAGAGATCGTTAAAAAGATGAAAAAGGAAGAAAAGACCAAAATAGGTGTCAGAAGACACTCTGAAATTTGCACTTGAATGGAGAGTAGCTAAAGCAAATGGAAGAAATGACAAGATAAAAGAACTGAACAGAAGATTTCAAAGAGCAGCTTGAGCAGACAAAGTCAATTATTATAATGAAATGTGCAAAGAACTAGACTTAGAGAATGAAAAGGGAAGAACATGTTTGGCATTTCTCAAGCTGAAAGAACTGAGGAAAAAATTTAAGCCTTGAGTTGCAATATTGAAATATTCTATGGAGAAAATATTGGATGATACAGGAAGCATCAAAAGAAGATGGAAGGGGAGAGTTGCCGCAAGATGGTGGACTAGGCAGAAGGACTGCACAGACCCTCTTCAACAAAGAAAAGGAAAACCAATTAACACAGACACAGAAGATAATCTTGGACCCCATTCACAAACAGTTAGCAGAGATCTAAATACAATGATGTCACAATGCCTC
>NW_006921759.1:1992557-2008009 GCF_000298275.1 Orycteropus afer afer
GTGGTCAATGATATGAGACAAAGTATATGTGAACTGCTGTATGGAAAGTGAATTTGCTCTGTAAATCTTCACCCAAATCTCAAAAAATAAAAAATAAATATATAAATAAAAAGATTAGATAGGAACCTTATGGGTAAGAATGGTTATACAACTCAAAGAATATAAAAAGTGTCGCTAAATGGTACATGTTGAATTGGTATATGTTTTTGCTCTGTATATTCTCAACAACAAAAAAATAAAGAAAATTAAAAAAAAAAAAAGAAAGAAAAGACTGTTCCCTACTTTGTTTGCCAATTTTGCCATTATAACTTTTACATCCCAGCTTCCTTCCTTGTTCCAAAAATAAAGATGGAGTTTTTGTACCATTAAATATCTGCCTAGCATACAAACCTTTAAGAAAGCAAGTTTCTTCTAAACCCTCCTAAGAAAAAAATAAAAGAAAATTTGGATTAGGAGAGAGAACTTTGGAACAAGCTGACAGAATGATAGATAAAATAGAAATATGACTTCTGCTCTAAGAAGTTTATAATTAGAATCATAATTGAAATAGTTATCAAGCTAAAGATCATAATAATTGACATAAACAACATTATTTCCTTTCTTTGAAAGTTATAAATACTGAAAAATTTAACCAATCTCATGTTCTTTCTTAAGGAACTCTGGTGGCACTCAACTGCTAACTGAAATCTCAGAAATTCGAACTTACCAGTTGTTCCATGGGAGGAAAAAGCCTGCTTTCATAAAGATTACAGCCTAGAACTGTACCTATGTGGTAGTTCTACTCTGTCCTATAGGGTTGCTGTGCATTGGAATCTACTCAAAGCCTGCTTTCATAAAGATTACAGCCTAGAACTACCTATGTGGTAGTTCTACTCTGTCCTATAGGGTTGCTGTGCATTGGAATCTACTCAAAGCACCCAACAGCTGCTTTGACTACCTACAGCCTACAGGACTCACGCTCTGCCTTGCCTTCTCCCTCTGAACTGTTCAAGGAAGCCTGCCTGGGGTTTGGTTCCAGATGCTGCTCCACGGTCAGTGCCAGCAATGTGACTTGCCAAGTGTGAAGAGGAAGAGGCCTCAGCTTCACCTCCTAAAACAGCCACTGTCAAATTTCCTCTTCCTCAAAAAAGATATCATTCCACCATGAGAGATGAAGTAAACAATTGGTCACCAGGTCACTCAGCAGACCAACTCAAGGAGATAATTTACAACTAGCTCTCAGAACTTGGGCTCAAAGGTAGGTACCCAAGTGAGAGCCTCCTGGTGCAAATGACAACTGCAATCTCAGAATAAAATGAGCATTGAATTGCCCCCAAGTTGGAATAATTTGTATAGCTTTTACTCAGAAAATAAGAAAGTAAGCTTCAGTGTTGAATTTTACATAGTTTGTGAAGAGTTGGTAAACAGAATCAGTAGCTGTGGGCAGCATTCCAGTTACAGAAAGGCTCTTAACATCTCCTCTGTTTTAAGCCAATCTTCTTCATTAAGGAGAATTACCTTCAGACCAGAGGGAACTGATGGCAAACTTATTATACAAGCCATTTGCAGTGTAACAAGCTGGAGAAGAGTTCATTCACTAAGAAATTCTATAGAAAAGGGCACTAAATTTATTTAAAAGAAATACTTTGAAAAGACAAGAAGGGTAAAGGCTAAAAATCAAAGTCAGACTCAAACAACAGAAGATGCAGACTTACTCAAAATTGTTCTACATCAGTAAGGAGAGAAGTTACATTGCTTGAGAGGAAAAGGGGAGGAAATGAGGGGTAGAGAAATAGTAGGATACGAAGAGATGAAAGTAAAATGGTAGACTGCTAGGCCAGCTTGGACCTGAACATTTGTGAGGTTTGGCAGGGTTTGCTGTAGCCTACTCATACAGGCTCTGGAGAGCCAAGTGTGCCAACTACACACTCAGTAATATCATTTTTGCAGCTTGAAATCACTTGTGGCAGGGATATTTACACCATAGAAATTGGCAAATGCTACCCAAAAAAAACAAATTCACTGCTGTCAAGTCAGATCCGACTCACAGTAACCCTTCCTGGGGTTTCTGAGGGGGTATCACTACAGAAGTAGATTGCCCAACCTTCCTTCCAAAGAGTGGCTGGTGGATTTGAACTGCCAATCTTCTGTTTAACAGTCAGGTGCCTTAGGCATTATGCCACCAGAGCTGCTGGTAAATGTGACAGATCCAGGCATTTTCTTTTTCTTTCCTCAGAGAACCTATTTACCAGCTGTTCTGGTTACCTACTGCCACTCTGACAGGAATATACAACAAATGGGATGGCCTTAAGAACCAAGAGTTTATTCTTACAATTTAGAGGCTTTAAGTCCAAGTTCCAAGTACCAGACTCTAGGGGCTGGGTGAAAGGCCCTCAGCCTTGGGGTCTGCCTCTGCCTCCTGCTACCAGCCCACTGAAGCTAGAGGCTTTTCTTCACTCTACTGGCTGCTGAGGCTGCCAAGCCCAAGGTTGACAAAAAGGTACAGTCCCAATATTACCAAATCACATGGCAGGCCATTAATTCAAGTCCATTGTAAGTCCCAAGGTCGGCAGAACATGGCAGGCTGCTAAACAATGACACAGCTACATGCAGGGTTCACAGTGCCATAAGCTAGAGACCATTCCCCAAAGCTGCTTCTTATATATGGGAAACAGACCGACCACACACTCAAAGCAGCTAAGGTGGTAGATCCCACCATGGAGTTGATTGCCAGTCTCATCATGGGGAGTAACTACCACCAGCTGCCCAGCCACTCAACCAGGCCCAGCCAACTTGACACAAAAACATAACCACCACACCAGCACATCCCTGAGTCTGGGACAATAATACAAAAAGAAGGTTGGCAGTTCAAACCCACCAGCCACTCTTTGGAAGGAAGGTTGGGCAATCTATTTCCGTAGTAACACCGCCTCGGAAACCCAAGGAGGGGTTGCTATGAGTTGGGTTGACTCGACGGCACATAACAACAACAACCAACTACTATTGGGGAGCTCTGGTGGCATAGTGCCTAAAGCATTTGACTGCTAACCAGAAGGCTGGCGGTTCAAACCCTCCAGCCACTCCTCAGAAAGAAGACTGGGCAATCTACTTCTGTAGACATACTGCCTCGGAAACCCAAGGAGGGGTCATTATAAGTAGGAAATGACTCCATGGCAGTGAATTTTTAGAGTTTAACTATTTAAAATTCATAAATCAGGGTCACAAACTGTTAAATATGTTCTATCCTCCTACTTTAACAAAACCAGAAAAAAAAAATTCACTGCCAAGGAATCGATTGCAACTCAATGCAACCTCTCTTTGGGTTTCCGAGATGGTATCTCTATGGAAGTAGATTGCCCAGTCTTCCTTCCAAGGAGTGGCTGGTGGGTTTGAACTGCCAGCATTCTGGTTAGCAGTCAAGTGCCTTAGGCACTACGCTACCAGAGCTCCTATTACTTTAACAAGTATACTCTGGTAGCATAGTGGCTAAGATACTTGCCTGCTAACCAGACGGCTGGCGGTTCAAACCCACCAGCCACTCCTCAGAAGGAAGGTTGGGCAATCCTACTTCCATAGTGATACTGCCTTGGAAACCCAAGGAGGGGTCGTTATGAGTCGGGTTTGACTCGACGGCACATAACAACTTTATTTTTATTTATTGGGATAAAAAAAAATCTAAAACAAAACATTTGCTATTTCAACCACTTTTACATGTACAATTTAATGACATGTGTACCACGTTATGCAATCATCATCACCATCCATTTCTAAAATTTTCCATTACCTTAGCAGAAGCTCAGTGTCCTTTAAGCAATAACTCTCTTTCCCCCTCCCACTTGCCCTTGAAAACCACTAATAAACTTTCGTCTCCATGCATTTCTGTTTGAGCTATTTCATATAAGTGAGATCATATAATAGTTGTCCTTTTGTGTCTGACTTAGTTCACTTAGAACAATGTTTTTAAGGTTCATCTATGTTGTGACATGTATAAAGACTTATTTTTCTTTTTGGCTGAATCATATCCCAGTGTATGTACATACCACATTTTGTTTATCCAGTTATCTATTGATGGACCCTGTTTCCATTTTTTGGCTATTGTGGATAATGCCTCAATGAAAAATGGTACACAAATAGACAAGAATACTTTCATAATGACCTGGAAGAGCATGTTTGAATTTAGAATTCTCAGACTCTTTGAAGTTTTACTGCAGAACATGAACAGAGAGTTGACTCCCTGGCCTGTAGGCAAACCCTTTTCTATTTCTACCCATTGCCTGATCCCACACTGCAAAGGGTCTTGTGTGGACACCGTAAAGTACACATATAAATTCTGTCCACATCTTTCCATAAAACATGTTCTCTTAAATTACTCTTGGAATCTAGGGATATGCACTCCAGATATGATATCTGCCCTTGGGAGAACTGATCCAAGAAAGAAGCTGCACAGGCTTTGGAAATAGGCTCAGCGTTGTATGGGCAAATACTTCTGGGCATATACTTCAGCTTAGTCCACTGGATAAAGCATAGTATAGATGGGTGTGGTGCAAGATCAATGTGTTCTTGTCTCCTCCTCCCTACGTAATCCTTGCATATGGTCTGATCTTAATCAATCATGGGGGTAGTACAAGACGAGTTCTTTTCATTCCTTTGTACATGGGGTCTCCATGAGTCCTGGGCTGACTCAATGGCAGCTAAAATAACAATATAGTTTGAAGAGGGCCAGAGTGAGGCTGTATAATGCACAGAGCCTAGAGCAGGAACATTTTCTGCCCAGGACTAAGGATAGTTTATGGTGGACATTTCACAATGGACCTCTCTGCATGATACACAGAAATTTAAGTAAAATTTATAAAACATTATGCAATGCCTGGGTTCCTGGAATTTTTTTTTCCCTGGAAACCAGACAGGGAGTAAGTTCTAAGCCCTGGGTTGATGCAGAATGAAACAGAAGCAATACAACTGGACATAAAGAGCATGAGGAACTAGATGTTCCAACTGACATTGAGTTTCAAGGTATTGAGTTGAAAAACTTAATTTCACCTCTGTGCTTTGGATTGTTTCCTTTCCTCCTCTCCCAGGGACCTCAGGGCACCAATCATTATTTCCCCTACATCTTCTACCTTATCCTCTGATGGCTCATTCCCATCAATATTTAAACATGGTCAAAATGTTTTCATCTGAACTCAACACAAAATAAAAACTTCCTTAGACTTGTCCTACACTGTCAACACTTGTCCTATTTCTTTCCTTATATTTGGTGCTAAAATCTTAGAAAGTTGCCTCTGTTTTCTCCCCTACCTTGTAATTTAAATCCACTGCAATCTGAATCTTGATGCCACCATGCCACCAAACTTCAGAGGATAATTTTCAGCCCTTTTCATGTTTGAACTCTTTCTGGAATCTGGGGCTATTAACTGCTCTCTCCTCCCTAATTTGACTACTCTTTGGTTTCCAGGAAATCACTGTTCCGGTTACTTTCCAATACCTTGACCAAACCTCCACTTCCCTTGGGGGCTCCTCGTTTTTCTTCATCTGTTAAATACCTGCTTTTTTAGGACTCTTTATGAAGATCTTCAAATCTTTATTTCCAAACCAGATATCTCTTTTCTGATTTCTGGGCCAGAATATTCTACTCTGGATCCACCTAGAAATCTTGTAGGCACTTTAAACTCAACATAGCTAAAAATGAACTCATCTTCTTTCTTATTTAGAGAATGTCATCCTGCCACCCAAGTCCCCAGACCAGAAAACTGAGTCATCCTTGGAGTCTCTTTCTCTCATGGAACTCAGATAGGGTTTCTTGCAAACTATCCTAAGTATTTGCCTGTTGACAATTGTTAGATTCTTACTGGGAGATGTTGAAAGCCTCCAAAAGTTAGAGGTAAGTAAGGGATTTCAGTTGTTTCCCTAACGGTCACTAAAAGTTGTCAAGTTAATCTGGCATCAAGCCTTCAACAGAATTCAGGTACACTTACCATTATTAACAAGTAGGAACGTCTTATCAGTTCAGCTCAATCCATTGGATACAGTATTAAAGAACATGGAGGCAGATTCGTGGTTTTCAGGTACACCTTCTTCCACTCACATTCCTTCATGCAAAACTTAGCCACGTGACTACACCTATCTGTTAAGTGGGCTGGAATTGTGGTGTAGCCATATACCTAGGAAGAAGTGCAGAATAGATTTTGGTGGATAACCAGTTGTTCCCACTACTAGCACATTGATATATTCTGATATAAAAGGGTTATCAAGGAAGATACAAAAAATATTTTAGAAGCAGGATCAGCTCACTTATGAGTCAGAACAGGTACAGAATCTTCAGATCCAAATGAGAGCTCAAGCCAAGAAGACCACTCTGAAAGATATAGGCTGTAGGGCTTGTAAATTCATATGGTGTTGTTGTGTGCCATCAAGTCGATTCTGACCCATAGAGACCCTATGTGTCAGAGTAAAACTGCTCCATAGGGTTTCCAAGGTTGTATTATTTACGGGAGCAGATTGACAGGTCTTGTCTCTCATGGAGCAACTGGTGGGTTTGATCCACTGACCTTTTGACCTTTGGTTGGCAGTGGATCACTTAATCATTGAGCCACCTGGGCTCATTTTACAACTGCATATAGTCAAAAGTCAAAGTCACTGCCATCGAGTCAATTTGATTCATAGTGACCCCTTCTTGGGTTTCCAAGAAGATATCTCTACAGAAGTAGATTGCCTAATCTTCACAACTTCATATACTCATGTACATATAAGGGCAGAAGTATCTCTGCAGTATTGCTAACTAATCCACATATTTTGAACTCCCCTCATTTTGTCAATTAAAAATTATTTCTATCATTCTTTAAGGTTATTAATAATTAGCATATTTGAGCCACTTGTAATAGATCTTCTGGAATGAGGAAGCCTAATAAGTGCATTTGTAATATATTCTGGAGGTTATATTCCTGATTGGTGGTGGTGGTGGTGTTAGTTGCCATTGAATCAGCTCTGACTTATGGTGACCTTATGTACAACAGAAGGAAATGTTGCCCGGTATAACACCATCTTCATGATCTTTGATATGTTTGAGCCCTATGTTGTGGATGTTGCATCAATTCATTGCATTGAGAGTTTTCCTCATTTTCACTGATCCTCTACTTTACCAAAGTACTATCTATCGATCTATCAATCTATCGATCTATCAATCTATTGATCTATCTATATGAGCTCTGGTGGCATAGTGGTTAAAGTATTCAGCTGCTAACCAAAAGGTACTCCTTTCCTCTCAAGTGTGGCCTGGATTTGCTGGCTCACTTCTAATAAATAGAACATGGCAGAAACGATGGTACCAAGTAACTTCTGAGATTGTGGGAGAAAGATGTGGCAGGCTGCTTCTGTAAAGATTTACAATTTTAGAAACTCTATAGAATAGTTCTACTCTGTCCAAAAGAATCACTAAGTCAGAATCTACTCAACTGCAGTGTTTATTTATCTCATATATATATATATATATATATATATATATATGTATATATAATTTGTATGTATATATTTATATGTACTTTTTAATATACTGATGTATTATTTATTACTGCATAACAAATTACCCCAAAATGTAGTAACTGAAAGCAGCAAAAACTTACTATTTCACAGTATCTGTGGATCAGAATTGGGTGTGGTACAACCAGGTGGTGTGAGAAAGAGTCCCCCATGAGGCTGTAATCAAGCTGTCAGCCAGTGGTTCAATCCCCTCAAAGCTGGACAGGGGACAGATCTGCTTCCAAGTTCATTCACATGGTTCTTAATAGGCCTCAGATCCTTGCCATATGCACCTTTCCACAGGCCTCACAACATGGTAGCTGACTTCCTCCAGTGTGAGCAATCCAAGAGAGAGCAAAACAAAGCGACAAGGAAGCCAGTCTTTTTATAATACAATCTCAGAAGTTATATGGTACCATCATTTCTGCCATGGTCTATTTATTAGAAGTGAGCCAGCAAATCCAGGCCACACTTGAGAGGAAGGGAGTACACGTGGGCATGAATGCTAGGAGGCAGGATCCTGGGGGGTATTTAAAGCCATCTTAACACAATTGATAACTATATTTCAACATAATTGGGACTATTTTTATAATTCTATGTATTTTTTTGGCATTTAAAAACATTATTCTGAGAAGAGGTCCAAAATCTTTGCCATCACAAATGGCATCTGTTCATCACACAAACATGTTAAGAGTTCTTGTTCTAGTGTTAGATAGATTTGGGTCCAAACCCTGCCCCATTCACCAGTTTCATGGTCCTTATGCAATAATTTCACCCTCTGAGCATCAGTTTTTTCAACTATAAAATGGGGATAATAATATCACAAGTCTGATGTAAAGATTAAAAGAGATAACACATGTAACGCATCAACATAGCCCTGGCTTATATTAAGTGCCTAATAAATGGTAGCTATTATCAGTAAGGAGTCCTGGTTTCACAGTGGTTATTTAAACAGCTTGGCTGTTATTAAAAGGTTGGCAATTTGAAGCCACCAGCTACTCCAGAGAAAGATATGGTGGTCTGTTTCCATAAAGCCTTGGAAACCCAATGGGGACATTTCTACTCTGTCCTTTAAGATCACTATAAGTTAGAATTGACAACAATGGCTGTTATTGTATGAGTCATCCTCCAATTCTAAGGCCACAATCTTCTTCATATAGTGCAGCTTCTCAGATTATTTGTTCAGCAAACTGACTGAATAAATAAGGTAAAACAATACAACCCTGCTGCACACCTGTGTTCCAATGATTGCCTCTTGATATGCAGATATGCACATCAAATATGCTTTTGATACAACCTCGCTTGCCAAAAATGAAAACAACTTGAAGCCATTACTGATGAGGGTCAAAGATTAAAGCCTTCAGTATGAATTACATCTGAACATGAAGAAAATGAAAATCCTCACAATGGGCCCGAAAACATCATGATAAATGGAGAAGAAATTAAAGTTATCAAAGACCTCATTCTACAATCAATGTCTATGGAAGTAGCAGTCAAGAAATTAAACAAAGTATCATATTAGGCAAATCTACTGCAAAAGAGGGAACTCTGGCAGCGTAGTGGCTAAGGCACTTGACTGCTAACCAGAAGGCTGGCGGTTCAAACCCACCAACCACTCCTTGGAAGGAAGGTTGGGCAATCTACTTCCTTAGAGATACTGCCTCGGAAAACCCAAGGAGGGGTCGCTATGAGTCGGGTCCGACTCGACGGCAAGTAACAACAACAACAACAACTGCAAAAGACCTCTTCGAAGTGTTAAAAAGCAAAGATGGCAATGTGATGTCTAAGGTGACCCTAACCAAGCCACAGTCTTTTCTATCACTTCATATGCATGCAAAAGCTGGACAAAGAAACAGAAAGATAGAAGAAGAATTGATGTGTTCAAATTACGGTAGTGGTGGAGAATATTAGACTGGTAGAAGAACAATCAAACCAACTAGAATGCTCCTCAGAAGTAAGAATGGAGAAACTTCGGCTCACCTACTTTGGATCATCATCAGGAAAGACCAATAACTAGAAAAGGGTATCATGTTAGGTACAGGGTCAGCGGAAAGGAGGCGAGCCCTCAATGACCTGGATTGACACAGCAGCTGTGACAATCAACTCAAACATACCAACAATCACAAAATTGCTCAGGACCAGGCAATGTTTCATTCTGTTGTACGTAAGATCACTATGAGTTAGATCCAACTCAATGGCAACTAGTAACAACAACAATTACCAATAAAGAAAATAATGTGGTGAATTTCACACATATACATGCTTTTCTGTTTTACACAGTTGCAAAGCCCTGGGACTGTATTTACTAATGGTTGGGTTTCACTGTTTTTCCTTCCTGCATACTTATTATATCTTAAGCGTTACTGTTGTTGTTATCAAGTTGGCTCCAATTCATGGTGACTTTATGTTTAACAGAACAAAAGTTCCATGCCAATATCTTAAGTAACCTATGCTCTGAAGTCCAATGCAAAGTTTTTTGAATCCCTCACCATAAAGCATCATATAAAATACTAAACATTACTGTATCCAAAGTGTTAAATGATATTAGCGTAAGAGCCAAATGCTGGGCCAAAATTGTCTGTAAGAAGGGAACACATAACTCAGTACATTTTTCATTGACAGAATCTCAAACCTGATGATTGGCACATTCAATCAGTGAAATACTATCACATAGTGCACAGGTAAACAGAGTAAGATGAATTGGAGAAGATTGAAACCCTGCTCTTCCAGCCTTCTGTTTCTGACCAGGTGTTCCTTCCTGCCAATGCAGTACTAAACACAAAATGGTAGAGGCATGGAACAGACTGAAGTTTGGGACCCTGTCTTTGTGTAATCCATGCTTGTGAAACTATTTTATAAAGGCATGTTCTATTCAGATATTCAGGAAAAATCAGAGCCAATGTGGAAACCTAAGAGAGTAAGGGTTGCTTCCACTTGTTTGTACCTGTGAGTCCGGAAACCAGGAGGACAGGATTTAGAATGGGCAGGACCAGCACTCTTTCATGTTCTGACCTGAAGCCTGGACAAAGATAGAAATTTGCTGTCAACCATGGCTAGGAAGCTCCACTCCCTGTTGGGTCACCTCACCTGGTATTGCACCAAAACTCCCTAGCATGGACATGGAGAATGCCACCAAACAAGGTGTGGGAAGAACCTGCCACAACAGAATAAACCCCAAGAGGGACTGTGTCATGGCACATTAGCATGTTAGTTTTGATTTCCCATGAACCACGTGGAAAGACCGAAAACACTTTTTGTCTCCCCACCCATCACACCTTGCCTGAGACCTCACTCTCAGTTCCAGGATCGTAGTTTTTCGAAACTGTACCATAGAATTTAATTTGAGCTATTTTGATTTGCACTGGAATTAAAATCCAGCTACTCAAGATATGAAGCTTATGTTAATGATGGAGGAACAACTCAGAAAAGGAGGATGAGAATGGTTGCACAACTTGAAGAATGTCATTAATGTCACAGAATTAATGTCACATGTATAATGTAGAAAGTGCTGATCTGATGCATGTTCTGCTGTACATATTCTTATCCAGAACAAAAAACAAATAAATTACTTTTTTAAAATTAAGTTTTCAATGTAAAGCGTACACGAGATCGCTCTGGATTATTTCTTATAACTGCACGTGAATCTACAATTGCCTCGAAATAAAAAGGTCAAAAATAAACAAATACTGTGATGAGAAGTAACACATAACCAAAGAGAAAAAGAAAAACAAGCCCCATGCTGAAAATCAACTTTTCATTTTTTTAAATTTTAATCAGTTTCTTTAATCAAGATAACATACTGTGCCTGTGGAAGAAGGTCCTGGAACAGAAACTGACACCTGTTACTTTCTTCTACTTCCCTTGACCAATCTAAAAATATCTTTTACAGCAACTACAAAGAGTATCTCTGTAAAGAGTATAGCAACTGCTGGTAAAAGTGTCTTTCTCCAGGGAGGACAGGGGAACTGGGGCCAAGAGGAGAGAGCCAGAGACACTTATTACAATAAATTCTTTTGGATTTTGGAATTTCATACTGTGGGTACGTATTACTTAATCCAAAGATAATATTCCCCAAATCCTGTATAACGTTAGAAGGTCTAACTCAAGCGTGACCTTCAATAGAAAAAGTGTTTTCTATCTAACCAGTTAGAATTATTCCCTCCTATGTATTCTGAAGGAAAATTGGGCAATCTACTTCCATAGAGATACTGCCTCGAAACCCAAGGAAGGGGCGCTATGAGTCGGGACCAATTCAAGGGCAGTGAGTTGTTTTGTTTTGTTTTGTTTTGTTTTGTTTTGTTTTGGTGTATTCTTTGACATGGTGATTCTCAGCCCTACTGCCTAACAGAAAAACCTGAGAGCATTTTAAAACATGCTCATGCTCAGGTTCCTCCATACACCAACTGAATCAGTCTCCGAGGTGGGAGGAAGGGCGAGGAGCGGGAGGTGCTCCAGCATGGCTATTTTTAAAAGCTTCCAGTCGTCAGTCAGGATTGAGAATTATGGAGCCAAGATTCAAGCACTCACCCTAAAAGTAAACACTCATGAATAGTGTTCAATATTGATTTAAAATTAAAAACAAGAAACACTTCTGCAACTTTTATCTCATTTTGTTTTCATAACAACCCTGTGAGCTGGGCGTCATTGCCCCATTGCACAGAAGCAGAAATAAAGAGTTGAACTGCTGGAAGATAGAGGGTCCTTCTGAGCTCTTAGGTTCTATGTGTCATTGTTGAATAGTCTCCCCTGAGATGATAATCAGATTTTGTAGCCCCCAGGTTGGGCAATCTACTTCCGTAGTGATACCGCCTGGGAAACCCAAGGAGGGGTTGCTATGAGTTGGATCCAACTCCAAGGCAATGACCCAGCACCCAGCACAGCACCTTATGCACACATGGTGCTCAACCACACAATTTATCAGCCATAAGAAATACGGGTAGCCCACCAGAGCACCATGAAGTATCTCTCAGTTATCCAGAGCTCAGTCCGTAGTGTTCAACTTCCTGAGAGGTTTGCCAGATATGTAACAGCTAATCTTCCAGTTTCTCTGATTGCTTGCTTTGCTGTTGTTAGTGGCTGTCAAATCAGCCCATGACTCACGGTGACCCCATGCACAACAGGATCAGACTGTTGGGGTCCATAGGGTTTTCATTTGCTGATTCTGAGAAGCAGATCACCAGGCCTTTCTTCCTAGACTCACTTAGTCCAGAAGCTCCACTGAAACCTGTTCAGCATCATAGCAAGACACAAGCCTGCACTGACAGGTGGGTAGTGGCGGCATATGAGGTACATTGGCTGGGAATTGAACTGGAGTCTCCCACAGGGAAGGTGAGAATTCTACCTCTGAACCACAACTCTCATCAGTCCCTTGTTTAGCCCTGTCAAAATCATCTTCATTGCATGTTCCAAATGCAGAATTTACAAATATGCAGGCCTCTGGGGTAGCCTTCAGGGATCTCTACTTTTTACTTCCAGCTTTCCATTTGGGTGGAGAGGGGAGTGGTGAAGTTTCTATTTAAGTGAGGGCAGACCCTCTTCGCACATGGCATGAGCTTGGAAGTTGTGGGAAAAGGTGCTGGAGATCTTGGAACTGAGATGACCAGTCAAGGCCCAGCCCCTGTGATGCCCACAGCCTGTCATCAGAACTAGCTCTAGAAGCCATAGGAAAGAAGAGTATCTTGATTACTATCTCCACTTCAGGCTTTGTGCATATTTGTGGTTCTATCCAGACTGGGCTTTGTCTTGTGGTCACAATGACTGTCCCCAGAATAGGGCACAGCTTTGTCTGTACCTGCTTCTGCACCTGCAATCAGAGAAAACAGAACATGTAACAGGCATAGAGACATTTGGAACGGGGCCCACTAATCGTTTCTTGGGCTTCAGAGGTCTCTCACGCCAAGTAGTAAATTGTCTACTCCTTATCACTTCCTCTACCCATTCATTCCTCAGAAGCTACTCTTCTACAATATCCCTGTACTCTCCTCTGTCCTTCAAGGGTAGAAGGAGTAAGAAGAATAAACAGTATACCTAGTGTTTTACATACATTATCTCATTGAAGCCTCACTACTCCACCTCAAGTGTCATTGTTGTTAAACCAAAACCAAGCTCACTGCCATCAAGTTGATTCCAATTCATAGCAACCCCCATTGGGTTTATAAGGCTGTAAATCTTTACCAAAGCAGACTGCCTCATCTTTGTTCTGCAGAGCAGCTGGTGGGTTCAAACCACCTTTTGGTTAGCAGCCAAATGCCTCAACCACTACAGCACCAGAGATCCTTATTGCTGTTAATCATATTTTTTGGCATACACTTACAGTGACACTATATACAACAGAACAGAACACTTCCCAGTCCAGTGCCATTTTCACAATCATTGTTATGTTTGACCCCATTGCTGCAGCCACTGTGTCAATCCATCTCGTTGAGGGTCTTCCTCCTTTTAGCTGACTCTCTACAAAAAATGATGTCCTTCTCCAGGGACTAGTCCTCCCCAGTATATGTCCAAAGTACTTGAGATGAACTCCCACCATCCTCACTTCCAAGGAGCATTCTCACTGTACTTCGACCAAGACAGATTTCTTTATTCTTCTAGCAGTCTGTGATAGATTCACTATTCTTCATGAACACAGTAATTCAGATGCATCAATTCTTCTTCAGTCTTTTTTATTCACTGTCTAGTTTTACCTGCATATGAGACCACTGAAAATACAATGGACTTAGGTGTGCCTCATGTACATGTGAAAGCTGGACAGTGAATAAGAAAGACTGAAGTAGAATAGGTGCATTTCAGTTATGGTGCTGGAAAAACATATGGAATATACCATGGACTGCCAGAAGAACAAACAAATCTGTCCTGGTAGAAATACAGCCAGAATACTCCTTGAAAGAGAGAATGGGTGAGACTTCATCTCACATATTTTGGACCTGTTATCAGGAGGGACCGGTCCCTGGAGAAGGAGATCATCCTTGCTAAAGCAGAAAGTCAATGAAAAAGAGGAAGACCCTCAACAAGATTGATTCACATAGTGACTGTAACAACAGGCTCAAACATAATGATTGTGAGGATAGCATAGGACCAGGCTGTGTTTGATTCTGTTTGCATAGGGTCACTATGAGTCAAAACCGACTGAACCACACCTAATAAAAAGAACAACACACTTTGTACATTCCATATTTCAATTATTAAGGGATGTTTGCAACTGTTTTTTCTCATATTGAGTCATGCCACACTAGCAAATGAACATCCCAAAATCTTTATTCCATCCAAGTCATTAAGATCGACTCTACTTTGAGTGGGTAGTTCTTCCTTAGTCACATTTTGAGCACCTTCCAAAACGAGGGGCTCACCTTGGCCCTATGTCAGACAGTGCCCCAAGTATTACTGTCCACATTTTATAGATGAAAAAAGTGAAGCTCAGAAAGGTTAAGTAACTTGTCCAATGTTGAATAAGTGAACACTTACTCACTTATGGGTCTTTCTGCATCTAACACCCAGGTGCTTCTCATTGGAGTTACCTTTCTTATTCATTTAAGAAATACCTACTATGTGCCATGCCCTATATTATGTGCTTAAAAAAAAAAAAGTTGGAATTCACTCATGGTGACCTCATGGGTCACAGTAGAACTATGCTCCCTAGGGTTTTCAATGGCTGATTTTTCAGAAGTACCTCTGGGTAGATTTGAATCTCCAGTCTTTCAGTTAGCAGCCAAGAACCTTAGCCATTTCAACCACCCAGGACTCTGTGATAGATAGGTGCTTGGGGAGCTGCAAAGAAAAGATGTGGCGTCTATGTCTAAGTTGCTAGATTTAGCATATATACACATATATACACACATATATACATACATATATACATACATATATGTGTGTGTGTGTGTGTGTGTGTGTGTGTGTGTGTATGGGAGCTCTGGTAGTGTAATGTTTAAGGCACTTGACTGCTGACCAGAAGGCTGGAGGTT
>NW_006921759.1:2008602-2011728 GCF_000298275.1 Orycteropus afer afer
TTTGAACTGCCAGCCTTCTGGTTAGCAGTCAAATCCCTTAGATAATATGCCACCAGAGCTCCTGTGTAATATTTAAGATATAGTTTTGTTTTTAAATTGCATTCATTGTTTATCTGAAATTCAAATTTAGCTAGGCACTCTATATTCCATTTGCCAATGCTGTGGGCTCCCCAGTGTTCCAAAGAACATAGGAACACAGGGGTCAAGGCAGCTGGTTTCTAGATGTCGGGTTGTGGCTGGGAGACACTGATGGGCCTGGTGGCAGCAGCTGGGTATGGGTGGGACTGCACATCCCTAGCCAACTATCAAGGTGAATTCTAGTCATGTCAGGAGAATGGGGCGTGGGGGGAACTGGTGAGCAGCCAGTGGAATGTAGGGTTGGCCAGGAAGTAAAGTGAAGGTGCGGGCAGTGGCTTTTATAATCCCTTCTATAGGGCTTTACAACTTTATAAAAAGTTCTTTCATTGACTCTTACAGGAATCCTTCAGGGAGCAGGTAAGGCATTGTTAGTCAATATTCTTATTTTAAAAAGAGGAGACCATAGACTCCACAGAGCTCAGGAAAGTTCCTGTGGATAACCAAGTTAATGGCTGGCAATCAGAGGAAGTTTGTAAACTTCATTTTCTCTGCTTTCTGTTTATTTTAGTAATAATAATAATAATAGGAAGAGGAGGAAGAGAAGCAGAGAAGCAACAGCTACTGTTTACTGAGTGTGCCAGTTATCATTTTATGTCTGTCATATATCCAAAAAAGGTAGGTAGATTATTATCCCTACTGAACTGGCATGAGCCCAAGATGACACCGAAGCAGCATCCAGATTCAGCCACTCTGGCTCAAAAGCCCAAGGTCCTGACCTCTGAGGTATACTGCCTCCTCAGGCTATGGGTCAGAAGGCCTAAGGGCTGACAGGTGTGAGGTAGAACATCTCATCCTTCCTCAGATTCCCTTGACTTTTCAACACTCCATGCTTTCTACGGGAGCTCTGGTAGCATAGTGGCTAAGGCACTTGACTGCTAACCAGAAGGCTGGCAGTTCAAACCCACCAGCCACTCCTCAGAAGGAAGATGGGGCAATCTACTTCCATAGTGATACTGCCTCAGAAACCCAAGGAGGGGTCACTATGAGTCGAGTCCAACTTGATGGCACATAACAACAACAACATGCTTTCTACAAGCTGTTACTGAAAAGGCCTTGCCACTACTCCCCACACCTTCTCACTCTCCAACAAACTCCTATGCGTACTTCCCATCCCTATACATATGTCACCTCCTCCTGGAAGCCTTCTCTATTTTCCCTAGATAGGGTTTATAACTCCTTTCTCTGAGCAGCAGCCTTCTATCTTAATGCCTGTATTAGAAAATTACCTTGTCATCGTTTACATGTGTCCCTTAATAAGGAGCTCTGGTAGTACAGTGATTAAGGCATTTGGCTGCTAACCGAAAGGTTCAAACTCACCAGCTGCTCTGATAAAGAAAGATAAGACAATCTGCTTCTGTAAAGATTTACAGCCTTGGAGACCCTGTAGGACAATTTTACTCTTTCCTATAGGGTCCTAGGGAGCTCTGGTAGTGTAGTGCCTAAGGCACTTGACTGCTAACCAGAAGGCTGGCGGTTCAAACCTAACAGCCACTCCTCGGAAGGAAGGTTGGGCAATCTACTTCCATAGTGATAACGCCTCGGAAACCCAAGGAGGGGTCGTTATGAGTCGGTCCGACTCGATGGCACATAACAACAACAAACATAGGGTCCTATGAATTGGAATCAACTCAACAGCAGTGAGTTTTGTTTGTTTGTTTGTTTTTCTCCCTCCCTTAATAGACAAGGAGCACTGGTAGCATAGTGCCTAAGGCACTTGACTGCTAACTAGAAGGCTGGCAGTTCAAACTCACCAGCCACTCCTCGGAAGGAAGGTTGGGCAATCTACTTCCGTACTGACACTGCCTCGGAAACCCAAGGAGGGGTCACTATGAGTCAGGGCCAACTAGAAGGCACATAACAACAACTTAATAGACAGTGCACTCCTCCAAGTGAGGGCTGTGTTGTCTTCAACTGTAAATTCAATGCATTATTCTCCAATGGTTCATCAAGTAGACAGTGACAATATCAAAATATGCCTCTGAGGCAGTTTTTCACAGTGGTTAAAGTGTGGAAGGAGAAAATAGAAGATTAACTATTGATTAATTTTAATTTTTATTTATTGTAGTGTGGGTGAAAATTTACAGAGCAAATTAGTTTCTCCATTCAACAATTTATACATTTTGTTGAAATTGAAACATTTTGTTTTGTGACAGTTGTTGCAATCACCTCGACATAGCCACACCCTTTCCTCTTCCCCCCATGCATTCCACATTTCTACTGGCTGATCTTAAAATGATTAACTGAACACTGCCCTCCCTTTTTCAAGGAGCTGTGGTGGCATAGGGCCTAAGGCATTTGACTGCTAACCAGAAGGTTGGCAGTTCAAACCCACCAGCCACTCTTTGGGCAATTGACTTCCATAAAGATTTACCACCTCTGAAACCCAAAGGGGGTCACTATGAGTTGGAATTGACTCGAGATGGCAGTGAGGTTTGTTGTTGTTGTTTATATCATATATGCAACTTTTTTTAAAATTCATTTGTCTTCCCTACTGAGATTTAAGCTCTGTTAGAGCAAGGCTTATTGTCTCTTTCATTTACTTTTTTTTTTAACACTTTAATCTTTTTAACTTTTTATTGTGATTTGAATGAAAATGTACAGAGCAAATTGGTTTTCCATTCAACAATTCATACACTTTTTTTTTATGACATTGATTGCAATCCCCACAATATAACAGCACTTTCCCCGCTTCTTCCCTGTGTTTACCATTTCCATTCATCATTTTATTCTATCCCTTCCTGCCTTCTGAGTTTATCTCCATACAAATATTGCCCTTTTGATCTGGTATGGTTGATTGTTCCATGGAGTGAACACCTGCCTCATGTTATTGTTCACCTTTGTTCTTATTTGTTGTTGTTAAGTGCCGTCGAGTCGTTTCCGACTCATAGGGACCCCATGCACAGCAGAACGAAACACTGCCCGATCCCGCGCCAGCCCCACAATCCCTGCTATACTTGATCCCATCATCGCAGCCACCGTGTCGATCCA
>NW_006921759.1:2015471-2027222 GCF_000298275.1 Orycteropus afer afer
AAGGGAAAGTGTTCAGTGCAGATCAGTGAGTAAGCACCAACCTGCCCATGCCCACCTTGCTCCCAGAGACCCGGTCCCTCTCGGGAGGGTAACAAGGGAGCCATCTGAGCACTAGTGACTTGGTTTTACCCCTTTCTCCTGCTCTTCCGGCCTGCTACTCTGTGCACCTTATAGCTTGTCTATTGTTTGGCTGAAAGTTGAGCCATGGGGATGAGTTCAGTTCCGGGCTTGAAGAGTGACTGAGGGTCACAGTCTTTATGAGGCCAGTAAGCCTGGTGTATTTTATAATTTTGAGTTTAGTTCCACATTTTTCTCCCACTCTATCCAGAATCTTCTATTGTTATCCCTTTCAGAATAGTCAGCAGTGGTAGCCAGTACAATCTAGTTCTTTTGGTCTCAGAGTCATGGAGGCTGACTTCATGTGGCCCATTAATCCTTTGTACTAATTGTTGCCTACATCTTTGATTTTCTTCACTCTTCTTTACTCTGGATGGGGAGCAACAATAATTGCACCTTAGATGGTTGTCTTTCATTCACTTTTATAAACACTGTGCCTACAACAGTGCCTGGCACAGAGTAGGCACTGGATGTTGTTGTTGTTGTTGTTATGTGCCATCAAGTCGGCCCCGACTCATAGCGACCCCTCCTTGGGTTTCCGAGGCAGTATCACTACGGAAGTAGGATTGCCCAACCTTCCTTCCGAGGAGTGGCTGGTGGGTTTGAACCGCCAGCCTTCTGGTTAGCAGTCAAGTGTTTTAGCCACTATGCTACCAGAGCTCCCAGGCACTGGATAAATTAGTAAATAAATGAACGAATGACAATCCTCCACTGACACTCTAACATCTCTGGTTTTATTAAATGTCTCTCACAGATGTGGCATGTATGATTTCTATTTTGTTGGACACACAGTCTGTTTATTACATATGTGAAATATGCAAACACTGTGGGGAGACAGGTATACAGAGACATATGGGACAAGGGAGTCCCGGGTCTTTAAGGAGCTGTAGTTAAACAGGAACTGAATATTAAGTCAAACAAATTAAATTTAAAACAATAAAACTTATCTTGTACAGTCCCAGGAAGTCCAGAAATCATGGTTATTATAGAGGTCCCTGGGTGGCACAAATGGATTGTGCTCAGCTTCTAACCTAAAGGTAGGCAGTTCAAACCCACCCTGTGGCACCAAGGAAGAAAGGCCTGGCATCTGCTTTCATGTAGATTATTGCCAAGAAAACCCTATGGAGCAATTCTACTCTGTTATACATAGGGCAAACCTGAGTCAGAATCTATTCAGAGACAATGGGTTTGGTTTGATTTTAAACTGCAATCTTCAAAAAAGAAATATTCTTCAGAAAGAATAAAGATTTTGCTGTGTCTTTATATCCAAGAGGCCTCTACAGAGACTCATACAACGTGCTGTACATTCTGGTTCTGACAAAGCCCAGTGACATTTAAAGTTCATATCATGCATTACAATTAGCATGGGTTGATTAACAACCAGGTACACATGCAAATAACTGAAAAGATTTGCTCCAACTGAAGAAATTTGGCCCACCCCTTTTTTTAAGGAGACATATGTTCCACCCAGCATTACTGTTAACTTTTGCAATTGTGCCTTATTAGCAATTTCTTAACAACTTTTTTCATGATTGAATCAATTTGGAGGCAGAGAAAGGGCAAGACCAATATTAAAATGCCATTTTTGTGTGCATGAAAAAAGATGTTTGATGCAAATCTTGAGAAACTAACTTCTATACCTTTCTTTTCCTTCAAATTGATACAATCATGAAAAATGTTGTTCAAGTTACTCTAATGAATTCACATGTCTTTTGACATTTTGCTTCACAGGGTAGGGTTACCTAGGGTTCAATGCTCAGTGGAAATAGGGAGGGTTTTAAATATTTACATTTACCTTCTTTGGAAACCCAGAGACTGTTTCACCAACAGGTGTGCCTCCACTGCTTTAGGCAGCTACATTCTAATCCCAGCATGGTACAGTTAATCTGGGGCTTTTTCTCATTCCTCATTCATGTTTGCTTCTTAAAGCATTCCACCTTTTGACCATGCCTCCTTTTCAAAAGTTCACCTTTCTTGTTTTGTCTCCAGCTGTGGCTTTCTGTTTTTCATACCCCTTCTCTAACTCTACTCTCCCTGTTGGCTTTTTTCACTTGCTTCTTCCTCCACTATTCGCTTAATAAATGTTTATTGAGTGATAAAAATTTATCAAGTGACTAGCGTGCCAAGCACTGTGATTCAATGGATGTGGAAGCTGCTCCCTTGGGACACAGAAGAGAGTGGCGTCCCCATGATGGAGCACTAGGCTCCTGGGTAGGTCAGCAAAGGCTGCTGGAGCTGAGAACTGAAGGATAAGGATGCTTCCTTTGATGAGATGAAGAGACAAGATCATTTACCACCCAACATCCTTACTTTGGACAGTCTTTTCTAGTTTACAAACCACTTCCACATACGTAATCTCCTGCTGATACTCTCAACAAGATATTATTAGCCCTTTATTATTGTAAACTAGCATAGTGGCTAAGGCACTTGACTGCTCACCAGAAGGCTGGCGGTTCAAACCCACCAGCCACTCCTCGGAAGGAAGGTTGGGCAATCCTACTTCCGTAGTGATACTGCCTCGGAAACCCAAGGAGGGGTCGCTATGAGTCGGGGCCGACTCGACGGCAAATAACAACAACAACAACATTGTAAAGTGGCTTGCAATTGGCAGCTAACCTAAAAGTTGGTGGTTCAAACCCACCAGCAGCTTTGCAGAGTAGAAGACTGGCAAACTGCTTTCATAGAGATTGTAGTCAAGAAAACCCCACGGAGCGGCACACGGGGTACTCTGTAGCACATGGAGTTGCCAGGAGGCAGAATTAACTCAACAGTAAAGGATATAATCCAGGACACAAAGAAAGTGGTTACGTGCTGTGTCCTGAGTCATTTGATCAGTAAGTAGTACCTCTAGACTGACCCCAGGTCTCCAGCTCTAAGTCCTGGGAGCTCCCACCTCTGTACTTGCCTCTCTCTTCTCGGATGACTCATTCTCTCATGACATCAATTCTTACCTCAACATAGAAAACTCAGATCCACCTCTATCTTCAGACATATGTTTCACATTACCCACTGGATATTTCCTGGCCATGCCAATAATGACATTTAAATGAAATATCTCTAGAAAACAAAATACATATACCTATTGACTAAGTCCATTCCTAGGAATCTAATCCATTGGTAATGACATTTGGGCAAAGATGCCTATCGTACTGTTATTGATAGCGGCTAAGAGTCAGTGCAGGCATTGTATGAAAATAAAAAGTGTATGTCTGAGAATAAAACATTCTCTACTCATATTCTACCAAGATAAGTTTTGCTTTTGAAGTTTCTTTGTTCCTCTGGATAGAATTGTTCTGCCAGTCATTTAAGGCCAAAACCATGGATTCATTCACTTCTCCTTCTTGTTTTATCTTGGCTTCTGGAGAGTCACCAAACTAAGTGAGTATCCCTTCAAAGACTTTTACATATGTCCCTCCAATTGCATGTCACATGCCTGTGTCAGAATTTCATCACACCTGTCAGGCAACAAATGCCTAGATCTGTAAGATACCATCTTGCACTTAAGTTCACAGCCAAAAGGGGAGTTCAGACATGTTCACAAACATCCAGAGAGCAGGATAGAAAGCTGAAAGTGCTGTTTCATTAGATAAATACTTATTAAGTACCTCTCATGTGGCAGGAGAAACCCTGGTAATACAGTTGTTAAAGCACTCAGTTGCTAACAGAAAAGTTGTACTTGGAAGCCATCAGCTATTCTGTGGGAGAAAGATGTGACAATCTGCTTCCACAAATATTTGTCATTATTTCTGTTGTTAAAACAAAACAAAACAAAACAGAAAAAAACTCACCGCCATCAAGTCAAATCCGACTCATAGCGACCTCTCCTTGGGTTTCCAAGACAGTTATCACTACAGAAGTAGGTTGCCCAACCTTCCTTCCGAGGAGTGGCTGGTAGGTTTGAACCGCCAGGCTTCTGGTTAGCAAATGCCTTAGGAACTACACCAGCAGAGTTCCCGTTGTTTTTGTTAGGTGCTGTCACATCTCAACTCATAGCAACCCTTATGCACAGCAGAACAAAACACTGCCCAGTCCCGCGCCAGCTCCATGATCCTTGCTATATTTGAGCCCATCATTGCAGCCACTGTGTCAATCCATCTCATTGAGGGCCTTCTCCTCTGTCCTTGACCCTCCACCTTACCAAGCATGACATGCTTCTCCAGGAAATGGTCCTTTCTGACAACATGACCAAAGTATGTGAGACAAAGTCTGGCCATTCTCGCTTCCAAGGAGCATTTCGGCTGCACTTCCACCAGGACAGATCTGTTAGTTCTTTTGCAGTCCATGGTACTTTCAGCATTCTTCCCTGAAATATTTACAATTTTGGAAACCTATGGGACCATTCTACTCTGTTCTGTAGTGCTGCTATGAATCATGATAGATGCAAGGGCAGTAGGTTCGGTTTTGGTTTAAATGCCAGGAACTTTACTAGGTACTGGGATATAAAGAAAGGAGCTCTGGTGGTGCAGTGCCTAAGGCACTTGATGGCTAACAAGAAGGTTGGT
The DNA here is from genome assembly GCF_000298275.1 of Orycteropus afer afer. Classification (NCBI taxonomy): domain Eukaryota; kingdom Metazoa; phylum Chordata; class Mammalia; order Tubulidentata; family Orycteropodidae; genus Orycteropus; species Orycteropus afer. The sequence continues at coordinate 2,020,091 of NW_006921759.1, forward strand.
GGTTCAAACCCACCAGATGCTCTGTGGAAGGAGGACTGGGCAATCTACTTCTGTAAAGATCTACTGCCTCAGAAACCCAATGGGGGTTGCTATCAGTGGGAATCAGCTTGATGGTAATGAGTTTGGTTTTTATTGGGGGGGTGGTGAATATAAAGAAGTATAGGTATACATCACATAAAATCTAGTTGGCAACAACATCCGATTGTATATACGACCGTGGGGCAGGGAGGAAGGGACTCCTTGGAGGGATTCTAGGAGGTAGACCAGCATCAAGTTTGTGGCATCATGGTACTAGGGCTCCCAGGGCTTTTGTGACCCGCCTACAGCCCTTGAGCCACAACTTGCAACCCCAAGCCACAGCCACCTCGTGTATACCCTGCCCAGCCACTTTACTGGTCAGTACTTGCTGGGAAATTCTGGGCTGTGGCTTTGCTCGGCTCTGCATGCCCAGAGGCAGCCAATTGCTGGTGCGAGTTTGCAAATCCCAAGGCTCCAGACACTAATGGAGAGGCAGCACGTGGGTTACTTTAATATAAGTGCATCAGATATATACAAACGTACATCCTATATATAATATGGTGTTACCACAATGCCTGAATCACACATAATGTCCTATTTCACAGAATGAATAGTGGATGTCAAATGACACATTCCTGTGTAAGACATGCTTTCTGACCTTGAGCATTACAGATGAGGACAAGAACAAATAGATTATGAGCTCTATGAGGACAGGGATTTTTGTCTATTTTTGTTCACTGCTGTGTCTCTAGACTCTAGAACCATACTGGGCATATAATAGATTCTTAATAAATGTTGAATGAATGAAAGAGTAAACCTATAACAGGAATTCCAGCTCCACCTGACCTCTTCTAAAATTCTCTCTAGAGAGCAAGCATGAATTAAACCTGGACTGGGCATCAGTTTGCAGAACACGCTATGCATTCAGAATTTTCCCACCACACCCCTACACTAGTCTTGACTCCAACAAATTTTCCTTGATTCATCTTTCTCTTAGGATAAGTTCTTTCTTTACACTAATAGAGTCTCAGTGGGCCCACCCAGAGTATCAATCCTACAAACCAAAAAACCAAACACATTGCCATCAAATTGATTCTGACTCATGGTAATCACATGTACTACAGAAAACTGCTGCATAGAGATTTCTTGGCTGTAATTTTTATAGAAGTAGATTGCCAGGACTTTCTTATGTAGTGTCTCTCAGTGAAAAATTTTAAATAGATGATAAAAGGTGATCTAAAATCTCAAATAGTTAGAACTTAAGGAAAAAACTCCTACATGAGTCTTATTTATAATGTTTTAGCTTGTTGTGGGAGGACCTCTAGTAGCGTAGTACCTAAAACACTTGACTGCTAACCAGAAGGCTGGCGGTTCAAACCCACCAGCCATTCCTCAGAAGGAAGGTTGGGTAATCTACTTCCGTAGTGATACCGCCTTGGAAACCCAAGGAGGGGTCGCTATGAGTCAGGTCTGACTCGACAGCACATAACAATAATGACAACAACTTGTTGTGGTAGTTAAGTTTGTGTGTCAACTTGGCTGGGCAGCTGGATGTAGTTATTCCCAGTGGTGAGACTGGTAATTAACTATGTGATGGCATCTATTGGAGCAGCTAAGTAGCTGCTTTAGGGATGTGGTCTACTTCTAGTATTTAAGAAGCAGCTTTGAGGAAGGACTTCAGTGTGTGCCACGCTTGAACTCTGCATGTAGCCAAGTCATTGTTCAGCAGCCAACCATGCTTTACCAATCTTGGGACTTTCAATGAACTTGAATCAATGGCCTGCTGTGTGGTTTGGTAATATCAGGACTGAGCTCTGGTGTCGTAGTGCCCAAGGCATTTGACTACTATCCAGAAGGCTGGAGGTTCAAAGCCACCAGCAACTCCTCAGAAGGAAGGTTGGGGAATCTACTTCCGTAGGGATACTGCCTTGGAAACCCAAGGAGGGGTCGTTGGTTTTGGTGCCTTTTCACTTGTTGACCTTGAGTTTGCCAGCCTCAGCACCAGCAGGTGCCTGAGTGAAGAGATGCCTCTAGCTTCAGTATGCCAGGAGCAATATGTAGAGCTGAAACTCAAGGTCAAGAGGCTATTACCCAGCCCCTAGAGCCTAGCACTTTGAACTCAAACTTAAAGCCTCCAAACTGTAGGAGAATCAACTCCTATTTGTTCAAGCCATCCTATTTGTAGTATTTTTCTGTTAGAACAGGACAGAGGTAACCAAAACACTTTTGATCAGTGAATGTGATCTGTAAATTCTATTTTTGTTGTTCAAGTTTTCTTGGTAACCAAGTTACAAAATTTTTGTATAAAATTTTTCATTTTAAAGAAAAACATATTTTCCATTTTAGTACTACAAATACTGCATCAAGTTATTTGATTATATTATTCCGTTTATCTGAATAATTTTTTGACTACTATATTATCCGGTTGGTCTAAACAATTTTCTTACTATTAACTCTGGCTAATTTTGGGAGAATTTTAATTTTAAATCTCTCATTATAATTGTATAAAGTTCTCCTTGCCATATGTGTTAGACTGGGTTCGCTAGAGAAACAAAACCAGTAAAGCTTATATATATATATGTATAGAGAGAGAAATTTATTTTAGGAAAATTGCTCACACACTTATAGAAGCTGGCAAGTCCAAAGTTCCTGGATCAAACGTCCAGCTGGAGGCTTTTCCCGACTCTTGCAGCCGCAGGGGCTGAGGAGCTCAAGGTTGGCAGGCAGTACACCAGCTGTTGACTCCAACGAATGACAAATCCAAGATCTTCAGGCCAAACGGTGGATTGTTCACTCACGGACAGATTCACAACGGAATCCTGATCCACAGAAGAATGTCTCTTTTTCCCAGGATGTCCATAGATATACTGGAAGCAGGCTACAACCCTAAGGAAACTCCCTTTCAACAGATTGGCTTCTCAAAACGTAATCATCTGATCACATCATGGGAATAACCACATCACAACAGCTTAAACCACACAGAATTTTGGTCCAGCCACATTGACACACAGCTCCAACTGTATACCGTATGTATTTATCTTCTTTGTTGTTTAATGTCTCCTCTATAACTGTTTTTCATTACATGTGCTTTTTATTACTACACACTGATGCTCTTTATATTTTAGGTGCTTTTAACCTTTAATGCTCTGCCTTTCCTGATATTAATATTGCCACTCCTGTTTACTTTGGTTTTCTTTGTCCACTACTTCTTTGTCTCTCATTTTATTTTCAACCTTTTATTATCCCTTTATTTCAATTATGTCAAAATTTCCAGTGAGCTGCTACATCTCTGATTAATACTTTTCTAACACTTCAGACTTTAGCTTTCTAACGCTAAGCTCATCATTTTCTCCCTAAAACCCATTTCTCTTTTTTATTTTCCTTCTAACTGTGATGGAAAACTCTTCTGCTTGCAGCTGACATCCCAATCGCCTTTATTCTTAAGAGAATATGCAGTCACTCTTCTGCTGGGCCACTTCTCCCCCCACTCTCAGCCCAGGAGCTCTCACTTCAGGGATGGGCATGTATGTGACTGCAGCTGGCCAATTAAATATAACTGTAGTGCAGTGAATTTTCTAAGGTGGGCTTTCTAGCCATATTTCACCATTTTGTGATATATTACAAATTCTAGCCTCTATGCTTGTGGTTATAGTCCCATTTTGGTGTGAGTTGTCCATTATGTTAATGAGGCAAGATTAGGGTGGGATGTACCTTGAATTACTGCCTTACTAGAGCGTGTGACTCAAGTCACTACTCTTAGTTTCCTTGAGGGTATGGTCTGCATCCAGTGTGTATGAATGATCTGGCAAAGTTCTCTCTCTTATCCTGGATCTTGCATCTGACTCATCATCATCCAGCTTCCAGTTCTTGGAACTTGAACCAGCAGTTTATCATCTGACCTGAGTCACTAACTTCTGCAGCCTTGTGAGCCAGCTTTCTGTCGTCTGACCTGCTGATTTGGGTTCATCAGCCCCTGCAACCATGTGAGTCAGGAGACCTCCAGACTGACACCTGACTCATGGATTTGGGACTTGCCAGCCTCTACAACTACGTGAGCCATTTCCTTGATGGTCCTTGAGTTCTGTGAGACACTGCAGCAAATCACAGAATGCAAAGACAGAAGTGAGAGTACTGAAAGAAGGAGGAGGAATTGATGTGTTTGATGATGAAATGGTACAGCAGTTTGTAAAAGTTAGATATTTGGGATATTTTTAATCTCTGCCTCATGTGAACCAGCATTGTGCTGATCCTTCTAAAAGAAATTATTCATGCAATCACCTTCTTCTGGCCTTTGGGACCCAAACAGAACTAACACAAGTATAATTGACTCCAAAAAGAAGAAACACAGAAACACCTCTCTTTCAGAAGAGACCGTTCACAGCACAGATTTTGAAAACAGACTGCCTATCACTTACTGAGTAACTCTGGGCCAGTTATTTAATCTCTTTGTGCCTCAGTGATCTTAACTGTACAACAGTGCCACCAGTGCCAGTTGCTATCAAGTAGACTCTGAGTCCTGCAGACCAAGTATGTCTGAGTAGAACTGTGCTCCAACAGGATTTTCAGTGGTTGATTCTTCAAAAGTAGATATAGCCAAGCCTTTCTTCCATAGTGTCTCTGGATGGACTCGAAGCACCAACGTTTTGGTTAGCAGCCAAGTGCATTAACCATTTGCAACACTCTAAGACTCCTATAAAATAATACCTACCTCATAAGAATGTTGTGAAAATTACATGTGTTTATATGTTTAAAAAGTTAGAACAGTGCTGTGACATAGTAAGCAATACGAGTTGGCTATTATTATTACTTTCCCTTGCACCAATATCTGAATAGACAAGCATAGACCGCTGGCAGCCCAACTGCCACTATTGTGTACATGGGGCCTATGAAGGAATGAAGTTAGCATGGAGGAGAGCAGAGCCAAGAGAAGGAGAGGCCTAGGTCCTTATCACCCTACTCACCAGGTTGAGCACTTGGAACAAGTCAATCCTAAAGCTGGTTGTACCCAGCATTTTTCAGTTATATGAGGCAATAAATACTTGTTTTGCTTCAGCCAACTTGTGTCAGTTATTCTATGACTTGCATCAGAAAAGTCTTAACTGATACAACTGTTGACCAAAGTGCCCCAGGTTAAAAATTCAGGAATTGTCCTCCATTCTTTGCTCTCTCTTATTTTTTACATTCTATATGTCAAGTCTGCACATTCTACTTCATCAATGTTTTTTCACTCTGATTCCTTTCTTCCACTCCTGTAACTCAGAAGAAATGAAAAAGGAAAATCACTATTTAATGAGTCCTTGTTATATGCTATAGACTGTGCAAAGGCATGTTACATTTTTAATGCTAACAGCAGCCTTATGCAGAAATGGAAACACAGAGACGGTGAATACTCCAAGATCCAACAGTGAGTGCTGATATCAACTCCAGAGGCCACTCTAGGCATCACCTATGTCTTGCTGAACATCTGATGAATGGTTAATCCCGGGAGCAACCCCTACAGCAGATTGCTCTAGTCAATATCTCACATGTCAGGGACCACATGGCTACTTAGTCTTTTCTGTGAATAGCAATAATACCTACCTAATTTTTTCAAAAGTAGATAGCCAAGCCTTTCTTCCATGGTGTCTCTGGATGGACTCAAAGTACCAACGTTTTGGTTAGCAGCCAAGTGCATTAACCATTTGCAACACTGTAAGACTTCTATAAAATAAAGTAGTTTAGTCAAGGTCAGGTTTCATCTACATCCATCCTGGTCATTTTTCTCAGGGTATCAGTCATCAAACACTCAATCTACCTTTAAAAAAAAAAAAAAAAAATACCTATGCTCAGCCCCAAACATTGCTGAGCCTGCTTGTAAAAAAAAAAAAAAAAAAAGCTACAAAAACTAGGTTGTGGCCATACCACATCCTCAATTACAGAAAATCAAACAAATGACCAATGGTTTTCCTGTCATAAATTCATACGTACATGTGCATACACATTCCAGTCTACCAGTCTGTCTACTTCAAAACTTAGCTCTCCATAGAATGTTTGCTGAACAATCCAATAAAGCTATTCTGCCTGACATTCCTGCACTCCTTGACTCATCTATTACATTGCCTCCTTTCAGTTCCTCAAACCTGCTGAGCTCATGCCACCTGACAGACTTTGTTCATGTTTTGCCCTTAAGCAGGATGCTTCCCCATCTCTCTTCCTTTTGGTCTCTGATTATGCCATCTCTTCCAGGAAGCCTCTTCTGTCCATTCTGCCTAGAGTAGGTCCCCCCTCTCTCATCACCTCCTTATCCAGAATCTCAGCCCCTCAATGGTTTCCTTAGCAGCTGTTAGAACAATGCAGCTATTTTATTCATTTGTATACTTAATTGAGCTTTGTTTGTGTTTGTATATATTTTTCTTGTGTCTTTTCCCCCATTAGAGTAAAATAGAATAGGCATGTTGAGAGCAGAAACTCTGTTTGTCACCACCGTATCCCTCACAAAGGCCTGGTGAGTAGGTGCTCAATAAATATTTCTTAAATGAATGAAAAAAAAAGAATCAGAGACTAGAACATGAGATAAAATCATGGTAGGCTGATTTTATCCCAATCATTTTATCCCATCAGATGACCTGTGACTCCCTTTTAAGCTGCTTCATTTGAGGTTGTTGTTAGTTGTCATAGAGTCAATTCCAACTTACAACAACCCATGCTTTTATTGGGGTAAAATGAGTACATTCCCCAAACCCTGTTTCCTTCATCATTTAATAGAACGCAACTGATGCCTGAACATTTTCTGTATTCTTTCCTATTTTTGCAGCTGGTTTAGACTACAACTCTAAAGATATTTTAATGCCATCCAACGGGTTCCTGAAATATCTCAACCTTTTGTCTGGCCTGACCCTAAATCTAAAGTCATGCTAATGACAAAGCCCTATACCTCTCCTTCCAAGGGCTTGGCACCCAGCTGGCTAGGCAGGAAGGGAGAGATTCTACTTTAGAGAAGGGTACACTGTGGCCTATGGAAGAAATTGAAAAACACATCTCTAAGCCAAAGAGAAGAGCAATCAGCCAAAGGGATTAGGTGAGGAGGGGAAACTCAGGGACGCCCAAAGAAGCAGGCCAGAAGAGCAGGAGAAAG
>NW_006921759.1:2030374-2040509 GCF_000298275.1 Orycteropus afer afer
GGGATTGGGCAGTGTTTCGTTCTGCTGTGCATGGGGTCGCTATGAGTCGGAAACGACTCGACGGCACTTAACAACAACAACAACAACAACAATGTCTATTTTCTAAGTATCCATGTTCTCCCCCGTATTATTTAATCTCATCTTCCAGGTTGCCACTTCCTCTGGGACAGAGATGATATGTCCTACCTCATGGGTTTAGTGGCATACATATGCAGTGGTTATTACTCACTCACTGTTGTTTTTTGTTGTTAGTGTCATTGTGTCAATTTTGATACTGAGTGAGCCCATGTAGAACTGCCCCATAGGGTTTTTAGGCTGTCATCTTTTTTTTTTTTTAATTTTTATTTTTATTTTAAGAGCTTGTTTTACATTCAACGTCATGCGTATATTTAGTTTCATTCCCCATTCGCCATGTCCAACCCTAACCCACTCATCTTTATGGGAGCAGATCACTGGGTTTTTCTCCTGTGGAGCTTGCTAGATGTGTTTGCTAATCAGTCAGTTAGCAGCTGAGCATTGAACCTTTGCATCACCTGGAATAAGATGGCATTTTTTATGCTCTATTGAGTTTTCTACTCAATGTGTTAATAGTTGAATAATTAACAGTTGATAGCCAATTTTCCTCGGAAATAACTAAAACCAAAAGAAGAAAAAAAAAAAAAAAAAACCCAAACCCACTGCCATCAAGTTGATTCTGACTCACAGTAACCACATAGGACAGAGTGGAACTGTCCCTACAGGGTTTCCCAGGCTGTAAATCTTTACAGAAGCAGACTGTGAAGCAGCTGGTGGGTTCGAACAGCTAACCTTTTTGGTTAGCAGGGAAACGCCTTACACTGCACCATTGGAGCTCCTTCTGAAATAACTTAGTACCAATGTACTCCTTTTCTACTAATCTCTCACTTCCAGGAACAACTCCCTCTGTACACACATAAAATAGGTTTTCAGTGATGTGAGTCATTCGAATTTTATGTTCAAACATCATGAAAGAAAATACAACTTGTTAGAGTCACACCAATAGGAGTGAAGGACATTTTAACCTCTGCAGTTCAGTATAAACTAACAAAGTTTTAGTCAGAAAGCCCTGAAACAATTGAGGTTTTTACAGACAGTATATCTGCATATCTAATGATTCATTACATGATTCATTCGCTCTCTCACCCCTCATCTAATTTGTAAGAACTGCCACGTCTTAGACTTCTTCTTAAATCTATCCTGTCTCCTTCCATCCTTGCTCAGTCCCTTTATAAATCTCACTGTCTGTGAAATTGGCCCTGCTGTGATCTCTCTGATGTCAGCCTTGCCCTTCTGGAACGCAGGGTCCACACTGCTGCCAGACTGATTCCTCCAAAGCACCACCCACCAGTCCCCACTTAGCCATAACTTTTCAATAGCTCCCCTTGTCGCCACAATACAGCTTTTAAGCTTGGAACATAAGGTCCAATAGCCTGGTGAGAAGGAAATTTGAACATCTCTTTAGCATTTTTGAGACCCAAGACCAACTGTCCCATTTGTTCTTTTGAACATGTTTCAAGAGTCTTAAACGCTTTGGGAAGTAAAAGCATGTTGTTGCTAGCTGTCATCAAGTTGGCCCCAACTCATGGTGACCCCGTGTGCAATGAACGGGATGAAATACTGCTTGGTCCTGCCCTGGCCCTGTGCCATCCCCTCAATACATTTCATATTAGACCATTGTGAACAATAGGGTTTGCATTGGCTAATTTTTGGAAGTAGGTCATCAGGTCTTTCTTCCTAATTTACTTGGTCTGAAAGCACCACCAAAACTTGTTCAGGGTTGTTAGTAAAATGCAAGCCTCCACTGACTGGTGGGTGGTAGCTGAGCATGAGATGCATTGACCAGAGGTCGGACCCTAGTCTCCTGAACGGAAGGTGAGGATGCTGCTACTACTGAACCACCACTGTCCCCTAATTGAATAATGAACCCATTGCCATCAAGTTGATTCTAACTCATAATGACTCTATAGGGCAGAGTAGAACTGCCTTAAAGGGTTTCCAAAGCTATAATCTTTACGGAAGCAAATTGCCACATCTTTCTCCCTTGGAGGGGCTGTTGGATTCAAACTGCCAACTTTTGGTTAGCAGTTAAGCACTTAACAATACTTGAACCTTCATAAAGTGAGAGAGATTGCACAACCATGAGTAAATCATTCTGGCTGAGGGAAGAACATTGCAAGGAAATGTCACACTAAATAAAAGAGATAAAAAGCAGTGTCCACTTTTTAAAATAGAAAAACATTGAACCTGGAGGCAGTGAATTCAGCCAAGGCAAGATTTTTTTCTTTTCCCTCTAGTCCCACCTCCTAATTTTCCCCACCTCCATCCCCACCCTTGTTAATTACAATTCTTGGAAACATATTTGAATTCCTGCAACAGTAAAGCAGTTCAGTGTTCCGTGCCTGTGCTTTTCCTCGTTGCTTTTAGAGAGTGGACCTCTCTTGTTAACCTGACTGTGGTAAGTGTTTTGCAACACAAAATGCTGTTCAGTGCTGCAAACCTATTGTCTTTCTCTTCTTCTTTCAAAAAGAAAAAGCTGTTATTAAAAAAATAATAATAGTGAGTTAATGTTAATGATGTTTTTGAGTTGTGGTGTTGGCTTTTGAGTTGTGGTGTTGGCAAAGAATATTGAAAGTCCCATGGACTGCTAAAAGAACTAACAGATCTGTCCCAGAAGAAGTGCAGCTAGAATGCTCCTTGAAAGTGAGAAAGAATGGCCAGACTTTGTCTCACCTACTTTAGTCATGTTATCAGAAGGGACCATTCCATGGAGAAGGATGTCATGCTTGGTAAGGTGGAGGGTCGGCGAAAAAGGGGAAGACCCTCAATGAGATCGATTGACACAGTGGCTGCTAACATCTAGCAAGGATTGTGAGGCTGGCCCAGGACCAGGCGGTGTTTCATTCTGTTGTACATAGGGTCACTATGAGTCAGAACCAACTTGATGGCACCTAACAACAACAATGTTTAATGGGCACAGAGTGTCTGTTTGGAGTGATAGAAAAGTTTTGGAAACAAGTAGTGATAATGGTTGCACAATACTGTGAATATAATTAATGACGCTGAATTGTATACTTCAAATGGTTAAAATGACTAATTTTATGTTACATATTTTGTCACAATAAGAGTGTTTTGTGGTCAACCAGACATGCTTCAGAAGAAAGACTTGGTGATCTACTTTCAAAAAATCAGTCACTGAAAACCCCATGGAGCACTGTTCTACCCTGACACAGTGACACATATGGGGTCGCCGTGAGTTGGAATCAACTCAACAACTAGTCTGTTGGGGTTTTTTCATTTTAACATAGACAGAAAATCCTTGCTGCACATTGGAATTGCCTGAGAAGCATAATAGTATAGTTCAAGGCTCCCCACCCCTCCACTCAGACCAAATGAATCAAAATCTCTGGCAATGGGGCCAAGTAGATAGTAATTTTTTCAAAAGTCTCCTCATTACCTTATCTAAATTTTCATATTGCACTTCTTTTTTCTCTACAGAATTGACAAGGAAATTAGTTAAAATTAGTCACCATGGTATTTCACAGCATTCTTTTACTGTCACAGTGAGTGGGTTTTTGTAACTCCTAATACAAATATTTTCCAAGGTTAGTGGTGTAGAACTTTGGGACTTTGATCAGCTGCATGGTCACTTGTCAAAGCAGTCTCAGAATTGTTTTCTGACACAACTTTTCCCACAAGTACACCATTAATGCACTAGAGTGGCCTTCTATTCAGGAGTATGTCCTGAATGAAATTCTTAGTTTCATAACAATGCATCTGCCTGACATGTATATCTGTTCCCATGTATGAGCATCCTTAGTTGGGAATCTGAACTTAGGTTCTTGCCAAAGATTTCTAACTCCATTTTAGTGATGTCCAGTTCTTAACCTCAGCTTGTGAAAATATTATGCATAGAGGATTGTCAAACAATATGCATCCATGTTTTCCTCCAAACAATTTTTTTAAATCTGAATTTTAATACTCAGTCATCCCAGATCATCAGAGAGCTGGATATTTGGACAGATCATATTGGCTTTTCATAGATTGCTTTCAGTGAATTATACCCTAGCAATATGCTTTAAGCCTACATTAGGAAATGTGCTCAAAGATGGTGGTAGCTCCTTGGTAGAATTTGCCATCTGTGGGATACCTGGTTTCCATACCTAGCCAATGCACAGTGTCAGTGGAGACTTGCCTGTTGCTTTGACCCTGAATGGTGTCAAAGTGGTGCTTCCAAACTATGACAGACTAGGAAGACCAAAAAAACCAAAACCAAACTCACTGCCACTGAGTCAATTCTGACTCATAGTGACCCCCTTTGGGTTTCTGAGGCAGTAAATCTTTAGGGAAGTAGATTGCTCAGTCTTCCTTCTATGGAGTGGCTAGTGGGTTTGAACTGCCATACTTCTGGTAAGCAGTCAAATGCCTTAGGCATTAGGCCACCCAACCTCCTTGACTAGGGAGCTAAATCTGGCAATATACTTCTGAAAAATCAGCCAGTGGAAACTGTATAGATCAAAACTGTCCAGTCCTGGCTCCCCATTAGTTGGGGGTCAACTCGATGGCAGTTAACAACACAACAGAAATATGCTCAGGAAAGTCACTGTTCAATTTTTGTAGAGATGCTTTTAACAGCTTTTCCTTTTTGAAAAGGTATCATCTCCTTTTTGGGGGTCCTAGAAATCTACTTCCATAGTGATACTGCCTCAGAAACCCAAGGAGGGGTCACTATGAGTCAGGTCTGACTCGAAGGCACACAACAACAACAACAGCAGATAAGAAATTTTCTATGTCTCAATGTGTTTTTATTTTATCGGCATGTTCAGTCTCTTAAACATTTGCGTTGCCGCTTTGTTTTGCTTGGAAGGAAGCTCTGAGTTCAATTTTAAGAACAAAATGAAGTAAGAACGAGAGTTGCTCAGCCACTATCGGGCCACTTAACACTATTGGGCCAAATAGTTCTTTGTTGTGCAGAGCTGTTCTGTGCATTGAAGGATGTTTAGCAGCATCCTTGTCCTCCATCCACTAGATGTCAATAGCACCCCAAATGCCCCCAAGTTATACAACCAAAAATGTCTCCAGACAGTGCCAAATGTGCCAGGGGGTGGGGTTAGGGAGGGAATCACCCATGATTAAAAGCCAGCGGTGTAAATGAATACATAAATAGGTATTGAGCACATAATATTTTCTAGGCTATGTGCAGGCTACTATCTTTTAGGGACATAAAAATGACTGAAATCTCAGAAAAATCTGCAAACAGGATAAGAAAAGGAAAATATAAGTGCTTAGGTTGCACATATCCTTGTTGGTTTTCTGTAGTTTCCTCAAAGACCCTGGGAAGAAAGTAATGAATTGATTACCATTATCTGTTAGAGAGGGAGCTCTGGTAGCATAGTGGCTAAGACACTTGCCTGCTAACCAGACGGCTGGCGGTTCAAACCCACCAGCCACTCCTCGGAAGGAAGGTTGGGCAATCCTACTTCCGTAGTGATACTGCCTTGGAAACCCAAGGAGGGGTCGCTATGAGTCGGGTTTGACTCGACGGCACATAACAACAACAACAACAATCTGTTAGAGAAAAGAGACAGAAATAGCAAGAGTCAGTGCTACAACAAAATCCTAGTGTCTGGAACCTCAAGTCCAGTAGGCTCTCTACCATATCATAGAAGAGTTCTGCAAGTTCAGTAAAGCAAGAGGCAAATCCAAGTTGGAAGATTAGGAATGGCTTCATGAAGGAGGTGGCATTTCAGATGATATGTTGTAGGAAGAGAAGGAGGCAGGAACTCCTATCGGGAAAAGTATAGAAGGAACACTTGCAGAGTGGTGAGGAATCTGACCTGCCAGATAAGGTAAGGAAGTAGTAGCAGAAAGGACCCAAAAATAGAATGGATCATGCTGTGAAGACCTTCAGAGACAGATCTAATGGGTTTGAGTGTAAAAACCTTGTGCCAGACACCAGCTGAACAAATTATAACATGAACGTGGGGAATAAGCTTAATAAATTAAATCAGCAGAGAGATTTGTGATGTACAAAGAATGGCAATGGAGAAAGAAGGTACAAAGAATGGAGACATCAAAGAGTCCAGTTTATCCTCTGCTCTTGACTGTCCACCCCACCTCCTGCACTCACCCCATTTAGTATTTTAGTGAGTCAAGTCTATTTTGCTTTCTTGTAGAAAGGAAAACAAAGTGAAATTTCCTGGTGTCAGAAAAATTTCTACTAATGCACTATTGAAAATACATACACTCTGGAAAAGTTCCTACTTCACACATTATCAAGCCTGAGCACCATTTTTTTACATGAGAAAAGATGTTTTGGAATGCCATTTTTGTTTAAAGAAAAGGCTGGCTGTTCAAACCCATCAGCCACTCTTCGGAAGGAAGGTTGGGCAATCTACTTCCGTAGTGATACTGCCTCGGAAACCCAAGGAGGGGTCGCTATGAGTCAGGGCCGCCTCAACGGCACATAACAACAACAACATGTAGCTTAAATTAGGAAATGCTGTACCTGTAACTATGCATAATCATTTTTCAAATCTCCTTATAATTGAGAATTATAATTATTTCAGCTACAATTTCAGAAATGACCTAATTGGTACATTGGGCAGAATCTTAATGCAATGCAGAGACTCTGAAAAATTCTAGAGACTCAGAGGTGCTGGGACGAGTAAGGGGAAGCACCTTGAAAGGGACAAAAATAGGAGGTCCTGGATAGAGTGGGATAAAAATGTGGAACAAAACTCAAAATTATAAAAAAGACCAAGCTTACTAGTCTGATAGAGACTAGTGGAACCTCTGAGACTATGGCCCTTAGACATCCTTCAAGCTTGAAACTGAACTCACTCCTGTGGCTCAACTTTCACTCAAATGATAGACAAGCCTATAAGGTAAACAGCAATACCAAGGTGATAGGCACTCCTTAGAACAATCAACCACACAAGATCAAAAGGGCAGCATTTGCCCAGGGATAAAGTGAACAAGAACAACACAGGAAAGGAGAACAAAGAGAAATGGTAAACAGAGAGGAAGTGGGAAAAGTGCTGCTACATTGTAGGGATTTCAAAGAATGTCACAAAACAAATCTACATGAACTGTTCAATGGAAAACCGATTTGCTCAGTAAACTTTCATACAAATCATAATTAAAAAAAAATAAAAGAGTTGGGGGAGAACTGGCTCCAGAATGTAAACTCAGCTTCAGAACAAACAGACTGGCCTGCTGCCAGGTTTCTGGCTACAGAGGAAGCTTGACAAGCAGGGTGCTACTTTGAGAGGAGCCACATCTGAATGGAATTGAGGAGAAGGAGGCTGCAGGTAGATATGGGAGACTGAAAGCCATATATTGTTAAAGGATTAGCTCCTTTCACTTTTCCCAATCTATGAAGGAGAAGGGAACCTTTCCCTACCTATGGCCTAATTTAAAAAAAAAAAAACAGTGGCCATCAAGTTAGTTCCAACTCATGGAGACCCCATATCTGTGGGAATAGAACTATGCTCCATAGAGTTTTCAGTGGCTGAGTTTTGGAAAGTAGATAGCTAGGCCTTTCTTCCCAGGTGCCTCTGAGTAGACTCAAAACTTAAGTGTTAGTACCAGAGCACTTAACCATTTGTGCCACCTAGGGGTGTGGCCTAATATAAGTGCTACAATATAGGACCTTCTCAACTGACTTTATTGGAACTTTCTTGTTCCAGAAATTAAATTAAGAGCCCCGTTGAGAAATGGATGGATTGCATAGGACCCATGGCATTATTGATAGGCAGTTGAAAGCCAGAAAGAGGTGGACAGAAAAGAAAGAGGAGCTATGAATAGAAGGGATTAAGAGCTCTGGGAAGTCCAATGAGGCACACGATATTTAGCTGTTTTGTCTGATCCCATAAAGAACAGAACAGAAAGATGTTGAAGCCGAAGCTTAGAGAAGTTAGTTTAACTAGTCCAAAGGCACCCAGGTGGTCCAAAGTGGATTTCAACCCATGGTAGTTTGTCTCCACAGTTGCTAACCATAATCTGGGCCGTGGCTAGTCAAAGTGTGAGCCTGGGACCAGTTGCACTGGCACCACGTGTGAGCCTAACAGAAAAGCAAATCTCGGCTCCCACCCCAACAACAACAGCCAAAAAAAAAAGACAAACTCACTGCCATCGAGTCAATTCCAACTCATAGCAACCCCCATTGGGTTTCCAAGGCACTAAATCTTTATGGAGACAGATTGCCCCATCTTCCTTCTACTGAGCGGCTGGTGAGTTTGAACTGCCAACCTTCTGATTAGCAGCCAAATGCCCCACCCTAGTCCCACTGAGTCAGAATCTGCATTTTAACAATGAATTCTATGCATAGTTTAAGAATCACTGATCTGAAATAAAAGGACAAATATTGTGTGATCCCACTTAGATGAAATATCTAGAATAGACAAATTCATAGAGAAAACAGTTTATTAGTGGTTACAGGGTTGGGGGAAGGGAGACTAGACAGTTATGGCTGAAGGGGTACTGCATTTTCATTTTGGAAGTTTCTGTTTTGGGGTGATGAAAAACTTTTGGAAATGGGTCATAGTTGTACAAAATGGTAAATGTAACTAATGTCACTGAATTGCACATTTTAAAATGGTTAAAATGCAACTTTTTTTGTTATATAAACAAAATGCTTTAAATCTGTTAAAAAACAATTTCTAATCTATTTTGCTGCCCAATGTCCACAATATTTATCCACAATATTTTGATGTAGCACAATGCAAATCTATAAATAAGCATGTATACACATCCATGACATATATGTTGTTGTTATGTGCCGTTGAGTCGGACCCAACTCATAGCGACCCCTCCTTGGGCTGCCGAGGGGTATCACAATGGAAGTAGATCGCCCAACCTTCGTTCCAAGGAGTGGCTAGGGGGTTTGAACCACCAGCTTTCTGGTTAGCAGTCACGTTCCTTAGGCACTACACCACCAGAGCTCCCATGATATATCTACTAATGTGTTCTAAGAATATAATTCTAAACATTTTATTTTAGGTAAAAGAACTCAGGTTATGAAAGGCAAGTGATATTAGTATCTGTGTTAGTTAGGAACTGACATAACTGAGTTCACAAATACATGAAACATATTAAGATAGGTATGATTTTCATACACAGCAGTTGTAACCTGTGCCCATTGCAGGAAGTTATACCAGACACAGTAAATTTTATCCTTATTCCAAACTACTTGACACACACACACATATATATATATATATATATATATATATATATATATATATATATATAATGCTGTTAAACCAGTTAATAAAGCATTGAAAAGGAGTTTAAGATACAGTCCATACCCTAGAGGAATTTTTAACCTCTAGGGGTCTCTGCAAAGAACTTTAGCATAGTTTTCTGTTTTGAGATATATATTAAACTGATTTTGATTGGCTAAATTGATTTTTCCCAAACATTCTTTTATTAAAGAAGTCATTTTCTGTTGAGAATATATCTTCACAGATACATTTTTCTTTCTTTAATGATTTACACGCACACACACACACAGTAACTTTATGTATATTTTGGCTATACTGATTTAACCAGTATATATTTTTCACAGTAATAGATGATTCACCCTTGAGGTCAAAGCTATATTTATAACGTTTGAAATAGGACAACACATTACCTGGACCATTTTTTCTTCTGTCCTCACCTTATTTGTAACTATTTCCCAGGCAGTAAGTTGAGTTCACATCATGTTGCCAATTCTAATCAAATGATAGTGGCAGGCTATGCATGGTCCTATGAAGATTCTAACATCCAAGATGGAAAGTTCTGGGGTCAATTAGTACTGTCTGCTGTGGCCAAGGGAAGGAAGGTATTTAGGTGTGTGCTCCACACTTTGCCATACCTACACTCCCTACCCTGACTCCTGGTCTAAAAACCCGATGTTTTTTGAGTTCCTCATACAATTCACATGCATCTTTTCCTTTAGGCATTTCCTCAAGCTATTTCCTCTGAAATGCTCCACTTTCTGTGCTGAGGTCAGCAATTCTATGCCCTTCAATCAACCTCCCCCAATATTTCCAGAACTTAATGATAATTCTGGGAGCTCTGGTAGCGTAGTGCCTAAGGCACTTGACTGCTAATCAGAAGGCTGGTGGTTCAA
>NW_006921759.1:2041826-2044705 GCF_000298275.1 Orycteropus afer afer
ATCTACTTCTGTAGTGATACCGCCTCGGAAACCCAAGGAGGGGTCGCTATGAGTTGGGTCCGACTTGACAGCAGTGAGTTTGGTTTGGTTTGATATTATAACCAGAACTCCAAAACATTGTTGTTTGTTGCTGTTGAGCTGGCTCTAATTCATGCTGACGTTATGTATAACAGAACGAAAGCGTACCCAGTCTGCACCTTCCTCACAATCTTTGGTATGTTTGAGTCTATAGTTGCAGATATGAAGCAGTCAACACATCTCACTGAGATCTTCTTTGTTTTTGCTGACCGTCTACTTTACCAAACATGATATCCATTTCCAGCAATTAATCTTCCTGATGACATCCCAAAGTAAGCAAGCCAAAGTGCCGACATCTTGCTTCTAAGAAGCATTCTCACTAGACCAAATTGTACAGTTTTTTGACAATCCATAGTAGATTCAATATTCTTCACCAACACCACAATCCAAATGTGTCAATTCTTCTTAGTATTCCTTTTTCATTGTCTACCTTTTGCTTGATATGAGGTGATTAAAAAGACCATTACCTTGGGTCAGGCACTGTTCTTGTACAAAAACTAAAATGTGGCTTTGTCTTAAATAAATTTAAATCTATTTGGTGAGCGATACTCTTCATTCTTATGGCTTTTAACTCTCACCTGTCTGCTGAATCACTCTTCCAGTAAATATTCCACTGTGTTTACTGTGTGCCAGCTACTATGATAAGATTCCCTGGCCAGACCTTTACAACTTTATCAGCACATAAAGTAGTCTTTCTCCACCAGATAGCCATATGTTTTCCTGCATTATCCTCCCAATTAATCAGAGACAAGAAAGACTGTCACATCCCAGTTAAATATTTTATCTACACATTGCAGTTTGAGAAAAGATTTATAGTGTGATTTGATCATAATGCATAGTCTTCTCAATCTGGGTGTTCCCTGTGTGTCATAAAGCAAGTTCTTGACAATAAATATTGGAGGCACCTTTTGAAGACAAAGTACCTTGGCTATTATTTCATAGAACTTCCACCCCTCTTTGTGGAGACTATGATCTTGGTGGGAATCAACTGGGAACAGCCATGTACCTGAATGTTGTTATCATTGTTGTTAGGTGCCATTGTGTCAGCTCTCATTCATAGCAACCCTATATACAACAGAACGAAACACTGCCCAGTCCTGTGCCATCCTCAATCCTTGCTTTGCTTGAGCCCATCACTGCAGCCACTGTGTCAATCCATCTCATTGAGGGTCTTCTCCTTCTACTTTACCAAGCACAATATCCTTCTTCAGGGACTAGTTCCTTCCGATAGCATGACTAAAGTACAGGGGATGAAGTCTGGCCATTTTTACTTCTAAATTGCGTTGCAGCTATATGTCTTCCAGAACAGACTTTTTTTTTTTTTTTTTTTTTTTTTTTTTTTGCTTCTTCTGGCAGTCCATGGTACGTTGAGTGTTCTTCACCAACACCATGATTCAAAGACATCAATTCTTCTTCAGTCTTCCTTATTCATTGTCCAGCATTCACATGGCTTATGAGGTGATTGAAATATCATTGCTTGGGTCAGGCCCAACTTACTCTTCAAAGTAACATATTTGCTCTTTAACACTTTACAGAGGTCTTCGGCAACAGATTTATCCAATGCAATATGTCATTGTCTGATTCTTTGACGTCTGCTTCATGTCTGGATAATAAAAATAAAAAACTCACTGCCATCAAGTCGATTCTGACTTATAGTGACCTCATTTGGGTTTCCAAGGCAATAAATCTTTACGAAAGTAGATTGCCCAATCTTCCTTCCACAGAGTGGCTGGTGGCTTTGAACTGCCAACCTTCTGGTTAGCAGTCAAATGCCTTAGGCACTACACCACCAGAGACAAGATTAATCAGGAAGGGAGCAAAGCAAGGCAGAGTTAAATAGATAAGTTAGGAAGATCTGAAATGACATGTGAAGCAGAATTACCTGTTGCCTGCTATCAGAATTACCTTTAAAACTTTTACACACCCATGACCTACCCTACACTAGTATGCAAAATAGGAATAATAGTAATAAAAATATCTACCACAGACTTTTCCTATGGAACAATGAGATAATGTCCACAGTACTATTTTTTTAAGAGTAAGTATAATTACTATTAAGTGCAAACAGACTTCAAGTACAAAATGAACCTTGTTTAGGATGGTTATCATGAAATCAGCAAAAAAATAATCTCGCTGATGAGAAGAAAGAGGGATCAAAGGAATGACCATTGGCAGAAGGGGGGGGGGCATCTGAGAAAGAACCTTTTATCCCTCTTCCTTGATGTTTTCAATTCCCCAGTATCAACACTAGTCCAAGAATCTTATATTAAGTAACTTGGACCAGGCAGCTCAAATCAGGAGAGGTATGATAAAATACTTTCTCAACTGGTATCTTCAATACATAAATATATTTTATAACTGATATGACACCAGTCATAATGATATAATTGATAAAGTCATCATATCATTATATTGTTATGACTGGTATCTACATTATATCTAACCAATATAGTGAGGTGTTTAATACTTTTTTGTTTCATTTCCACAGGCACTGACCTTCTGAATTTAGTCTTAAAAAATGAATCCGGTTATTTCACAGCCAACATATGGCACAGGGCGAGTGGCTGTTAGTGACTGGCAAACTGGCGTATTTGACTGCTGTGATAACATCGGGATTTGTAAGTGCACATAGTGATTTGCTTTCTACTTTATTCTAATAATGCAAATTTCCAACATCAAAAATAGTATTTTTCCTTGTGTTGATTTTTTTTTATTTTATTTTGATTTGGGTGAAGATTTACAGAGCAAATTCACTTTCCATACAGCAGTTCACATTACTTTGTCTCATGTCATTGACCACA
>NW_006921759.1:2073019-2083499 GCF_000298275.1 Orycteropus afer afer
TTTTCTTTGTTGAAGAGGGTCTGTGCAATCCTTCTGCCTAGTCCGCCATCTTGCCCCGCCCCTGTTTGTTTGTTTTTGTACTGACTTAATTCTTTATATGGTCAAACATACTTTTGTGGGAACAATCTTTCTTTGTTTCAAGCCATAGCCATCTGAGTTAAAGACACTCTCTGGGCCTTGTTTTTGAGGAACAGCCCCCTCTCTTTTGTATGATGTGAGTTTCAAGTTCATTGGCGATAGCTTTCTGCTTAAGACCATCAGTGAGAAAACATAGATTTTCTTATCTTATCTGGGCTACAGTTGTATAAGACACACTCCACCCTACTGTTTTTCAAAAAGACTGGTACTCAGGACATATTTGTGAACAGTTTCCTGTTTGTTAGTATTTTTTGTCTTATACAGATCTTTTAAAGTAAAAGTACAGTAAGATTTTTAAGCTCCTAATGCTAATATCCCTTAACTTCTACATGCTTCCATCCTCATAGGTTTCTACTCTTTTTCCAAATGAGCACCTAGAATCTATTTCTTATTTCCTTGTCCACTTTTGACCCTAATGATTTCCCCATTTGACATTTTCTGACCTTTGCACCCTCCCTCAGTTTTCAAAGGGCGTCTTAGACATCCTGACTCCACAAACTTCCTATGTCAACATGACCCCAATGTAATCAAGAACAGGGAAGAAAGAAAATATGAACATGGTCAAAAGTGGCAAGGCAAGAGACTTTGCAATTAAATCTGACCCAGTACAATAACTTGCAAATTTTCCCCCAACATCTGGACCCTAAGTTCTAGAAGCAAGATATAAAGAACTAAGTGACACCATTATTTCCTCAGAGCTTTCATTAAGACTATTTCCTGAGCATCGTTTTAAAAGCTGCATCATTTACTCAAGATTACGATGACTTTAATTACTCTCTGTGGTTTCACCCTGCACCCAGGTCTCTGTGGGACTTTCTGTCCCCTGTGCCTCTCATGTCAGATTGCCTCTGACATGAATGAATGCTGTCTGTGTGGAGCAAGCGTTGCCATCAGGACCCTCTACCGGACCCGATACAACATCCCGGTGAGACTCTGAGTGTACACTGCAGTGCTAACAAAGACGCCTGGCTTCTTTTCAATCTGACCAGATCTCTGTGATAGCTGTCCTCACCTTCATGACTTGAGTCTAGTCTTTTTCTCCACTACCATCCTAACATTTTTAAGTGATTCACAGGGTCCATGCTGCCATCTATATTTTAGAATATATTAATAATAAAATCTTTTATTTAAATGTGTCTCTGAGAAGCTGCTGGAGGTGAATAGATGAGAGGTGGAAGTGAGCACAGGCCCCTTAATTTCTCCTTGTTTTACTTAGAGTCAGACTATCACTCACTGCCATGGAGTCATTTCCAACTCAAAGTGACCCTCAATGGGATTCCAAGGCTGTAAATCTTTATGGAAGCAGACTTACCCATCTTTCTTCCATGGAGTGGCTGGTGGGTTTGAACCAACATTTTGGTTAGCAGCCAAATGCCTTAACCACTACACCAGCAGAGCTCCTTAGAGTCAGACTATTGAACTCTGCAAATCTGTAGGGAGGGTGACAGAAAGCTCTGGGTAAAACTGGGCAAGTGCTGGATCCTCTCACAGCTGGTATGCTTGACTCTCTGGTAAGTCATAAGCCAATGTTGATTCATTTAACTAGGATTTATTGAGTATCTACAGGTCTCTGGGGGCATAAATAGTTTGCACTCAACTACTAACCTGAAGGTTGGTGGTTCAAACACACCCAGTGGGCCGCAGAAGAAAGGCCTGAGGATCTGTTCCCGTAAAGATTACAGTCGAGAAAACATATGGAATAGTTCTACTCTGTAACACACGGGGTATCCATGAGTCAGAATTGACTTGATGGCAAAGCTTGGTTTTTAGGGGGGTGGTTATTGAACACCTAGGACACGCCAAGTACTATTTCAGATGCTAGAGATTCATCAGGGAACAAAATATATTACTACCCTGTCTTCATGGAGTTGACATTCTTTTTTATAGTAACATTTTATTTTAACATAATTTCAGACATTTTTTGAAAGCTGCAAAAATGGTAAGGAATTCCCAAATACCTTTCACCCAGATTCCCCAACTGTTAAAACTTGGACACCATTAGCTTTATTGTTTTGTCTAACTCTAGTTTTTTCTGAATCATTTGAGAGTAAATTACAACCTTGTGCCCCTTTATCCCTAGCTACTTCAGTGTGTATTTCCTAAATAAGGACATTCTTTTACATAATCACAATACATCTATCAAATACTATGTGACACAATAATATTAGCTAATTTATGGACCTTGTTAAAACTTCACCAATCATCCCAAACCTATTCTTCATATGAAAAGGCAGTCAATTTGGGATTGCACATCGCGTTCAGTTGTCATGTCTCTTTTGTCTTCTATAATCTGGAACAGTTTCCTAATCTTTCTTTGTCTTTGATTATGTTGATAATTTTAGTAACATGGGTTGATTATCTTGTAGAATATCCCTCAATTTGAGCTTGTCAAATGTTTCCTCATGATTAAATTTAGGTTACTCTTTTTTTGATGGAAACCCCAAAAGTGATGCTATGTTCTTAGTGCATCATAGAAGCACAGGAAGTCAATCTGTCCTGTTATTGGTGATGTTAACTTTGATCACTTGCTTAGGACAGTGTCAGCCAGGATTCTCCACTGTAAAGTTGTTCTTTTCCCCTTTATAATTCATAAGTATCTTGTGTTGGTTGTCAGGAGATGCCATTGAGTCATTTTCAACTCATAGCAACCCCAGGTGACAGAGTAGAACTACCCCATAGGATTTGGGGGCTGTAAACTTTACCGGAGCAGACCACCAAGGCTTTTTTCCATGGACCCACTAGGTGGGTTTGAACTGGCAACTTTTCAGTTAGTAACTGAGCTCTTAACCATTATGCCACCAGGCTCCTAAATAACCAAAAAAACAAACCTGTTTCTGTCAAGTGGATTCCAACTCATAGTGACCCTATACAACAGGGTAGAACTGTCCTATAGGGTTTCCAAGGCTGCAATCTTTATGGAAGCAGACTGTCTCATCTTTCTCCTGTGGAGTGACTGATGTGTTTGAACTGCTGGACTTTTGGTTAGCAGGTGAACACTTAACCTCTGTTCCACCAGAGCTCACTGTTTACTGCTTGCATATCTCTATTCCGTCTCCTTCAGACAGATGTCTAAAATGGCTAGTAGTTCCTCCAACTGATTTGCGTAATTGAGGCTCTCTGCTTTGTTTCCCTTTTACATTTATGCAAACTTTGTCTCAGGCTATTATGCTGCAACCTCTTTTACCTGCCTCTCCCTTCATGGCCACAGCTTCTCCTAGGGAGAAGGAGGAAGAAAGGAAACAGTGACTGATTCAACACACACTATGGTCTGGAAAACTTTTGTAACATGTATTTGCTCATTTACTACTCATGAGCTCATTGTGGGGTGGGGATTTTTATCTTCACTTTGTAGAGAGTGAAACCAAGAATCAGAAAGGCTGAAGGACACAGAACATTTAAATACTGGAATTTGGGCTCAAGTTTATTCTAATTCCAAAGTTCTGTTTTTTTTTCCATTTCATCATCTTGCCTTCCCGAGTCAATGTGTGTTGAATCAGTCACTGTAAATTTGTGCGCATAATGAGACTTTTTCTTAACAGCTTCCAAACAAGTGAATTTAATCATATACCTCACCTCACCCCATCTGTCAGTTTATGATACTATTGTTGTTGTTGTTGTTATGTGCTGTCAAGTCGTTTCCAACTCACAGCAACCCCTCCTTGAGTTTCCAGGGCAGTATCACTACAGAAGTGGATTGCCCAACCTTCCTTCCTAGGAGTGGCTGGTGGGTTTGAACCGCCAACCTTCTGGTTAGCAGTCAAGTGCCTTGAGCATATTGCTATGATTCTAGAAGCCATGCCACCCACTGTTCAAGTTCTAGTAGGTGCACCTGTGGTGTACAGGTCTCAGTGGAGCTTCCAGACTAAGACGGACTAGGAAGAAAGGCCTAGCAATCTACTTCAGAAAATTAGTCAATGAAAACCCTATGAATATTGTCTGAGATAGTAGTGGATGATGAGTCCCCTAGGTTGAAGACATGATACAATGCCCGCAATCCAAACCAAACCTGCTGCCATCAACTCGATTCCAACTCATAGCGACCCCCATTGGGTTTCCAAGGTGGTAAATCTTTACAGAAGTAGATTGCCCAGTCTTCCTTCCATGAAGTGGCTGGTGGTTTGAATCACCAACCTTCTGGTTAGCAGTCAGATGCCTTGTTGTTGTTGTTATGTGCCGTCGAGTCAGACCCGACTCATAGCGACCCCTCCTTGGGTTTCCAAAGCAGTATCACTACGGAAGTAGATTGCCCAACCTTCCTTCTGAGGAGTGGCTGATGGGTTTGAACCTCCGGCCTTCTGGTTAGCAGTCAAATGCCTTAGTCACTATGCCACCAGAGCTCCCTGTTATGTCTACAACAAGGGACTCAGATATGCCACTGATCATGAAATAGCACAGGAACAAGCAACATTTCGTTATGTTGCACATGAGGTTGCCATGAATTGGGGCTAACTCGACAACACCTAACAACAAAAAAGTAAAATACCAGTCCCACTGACCAAACCAAGTGATGAATGCCAGCATCTTTCTTTCTGGCACCTAGTTCCTTGACAAGCAGCTCTAGGAAAGGCATTTTGCCCCTCATTAACTGCAGCCTAACATTCAACTGCCTTAGGCACTATGCCACCAGAGCTCCCAGTATGAACCTGTAGTCCTTTCTCTCCCACTTTGAAATAAGAATATTATTTCTTGTCTGTATTATGAAACATTTAAAATGGGGTATTTTCTATAGGGTTCTCTAGGTTTATCAGCAAATAATAGTATGATATATATATTTGTTTTCCTAAAAACTACCTACTTGAGATAAGTATATGTCCATTGCAAAGGATAAGATGCTGAGTAGAAAAGAAACAAAAGACAAGTACAGATGTACTGGAACAGAAAAGTAATTACATCTTTTTTGTTGTTGTTAGATGTCTTTAAATCAGTTCAGACTCATACTGACCTTTTGTTGAACAGAACAAAATACTGCCCAGGCCTGCACCATCCTCACAATAATTGCTGTTTGAGCCCATTATAGCAGCTACGTGGTCAATACATCTCGTTAAGGGTCTTTCTCTTTTTCACTGACCCTCTACTGTCATGAACATGATGTCCTTCTTCAGGAACTCGTTCCTCCTGATAACGTGTCCAAAAAGCATAAGATGAAGTCTCACCATCATCAGTTCTAAGGAGCTTTCTGTCTGTACTTCTTCTGAGACAGATTGGTTTGTTCTTCTGGCAGTCCATGGTATATTTAATATTCTTCACCACACCATACTTCAAAGGCATCAATTCTTCTTCAGTCTTCCTTATCCATTGTCCAGCTTTCACATGCTTATGAGACAGTGCAAAAGACCATGACTTGAGTCAGATGTACCTCAGTCCTCAAAGTGAAATCTTTGCTTTTTAACACTTTAAAGAATTCTTTGGCAGATTTTCCCAATGCAATACATCATTTTAGTTTTTGACTGCTGCTTCCAGGGACATTGATTGTGGAGCCAAGTAAAATGAAATCCTTGACAAGTTCAGTCTATTCTCCATTTATCATGATGTCGTTTATTGGTCCAGTTGTGCAGATTTTTGTTTTGTTTATGCTGAGATGTAATTCATACTGAAAGGTGTAGTCTTTGATCTTCACCAGCAAATGTTTCAAGTCCTCTTCATGTTCAGAAAGGAAAGTTGTGTCATCTGCATATCTCAGGTTTTAATAAGTCTTTCACCATACCTGATGCCCCATTTGTCATATAGTCCAGCTTCTCAGATTATTTGTTCAGCATATAGATTGAATAAGTGTGGTGAAAGAATACAGCCCTGATGCACACCTTCACTGATTTTAAACCATGCTATATCCCCTTGTTCTGTTTGAATGAGTGACTATCCCTTGGTCCATGTATAGGTTACACATGAGCACAATTAAGTGTTCCAGAATTCCCATTCTTTGCAATGTTATCCATAAATTGGATCCTTACTGTAATAAGCATATTCAGTTCTGCTTCCATGCAGTATATTATGGGTATTCAATAAAACTTAATGAAGGTTTAAAGGGTTTTGGATTACTTACCAGAGAAAAAGAGAAGGCTAAAAGAGAACTAAATTGTCTTCAAGCTGTCTATCCATTCTTCCATCTGAGGAAGGTCACTTTAGATTTTTACATTATTTGTCCACTCTGTTTCTAGGCTTAGTCTGCTAGATGTGAAACAAACAAAAAAATCACTGTAGCAATTGAAGAGTAAATAATTCGTAATATCTCCATATAGTCAAGCACTCAGCTACTAGCTGAATGATTGGCAGTTCCAACCTACCCAGAAGACAGGCCTGGCAATCTGTTTCCAAAAGGTCACAGCCTTGAAGATCCTATGAAGCAGTTCTACTCTGCTCACCTGGGGTCCCCATCCAATGAGTCAGAACCAATTTGATGGCCTACAAACAACAACCTTTATAAACTGAAGTTATTATATATTTCACTCTCTCTTTCTTCACTCCCCCCTCCCCATCCTCTTCCCCTACACATTGTAAACTGGGAATTTTATTACACTCAGCATTTTTAAAAATAAGTCCTGTAAAGAATTGAAGTCCAAATTTCACTCATTCAGGGGCATACAGTCATAGAACTTGGTTATTAGATTAGACCCTCTGGGTCACCCAATGCTTCCTGAACAGTCATTTCTAGGGCATCTGTCAAAAGGTCATTGCTCATATATTCCTCTCTCGCCCTGGATTCCTTCCTTGCAGAACAAAGCAAGAGATGTCAATGAAAACAACTAGAGAGGGATAGTAGTGGCCTGACACTACTTATAAGCTAGAGAAAAATTGGGACATTAAACAACCAACTTCATAAGGAATCATTCCAGAACATTTGAGAGAAGACTGGGGCTACAGATCATTTGAAATAGTGCAATATTATGCACAGGGCACTGTCTTTGAAAGGGAAAGACCAAACTCTGGTACTAATTTGTTATGTGATATTATCAAGTCATTTCATTTCTTTAGGTCATAAAAAAAATGGGGATAATGTTATAGAACCTTTTTGATAAACAAGTGAAATAAAATATATATTTTGAAGAGATTTGGGAACCTAGGCAAATGTAAGGGATTATTATGACTACATTTATAGGCTGCACGTTGATCAGCTGGTTGTTTTGTTTTGTTTGTTTAACAGGGATCTATTTGCAGTGATTTCGTGTGGCTGGCATGTTTCCCTAACTGCACCCTTTGTCAGCTTAAGCGAGATATTGAAAAAAGAAAAGCAATGAATGCTTTCTAAAAGATGCTTGGTAAGTGGAGAATTCTTGGCTGATCTATGAATATAAAAACAAATTCTCAAAGACATCTTTAATTTCTTGGAGCCCTCTCACAGACAAATAAGAAACCCCTTAGCAAATGGAGGAAAAATGCTTTTAACTTGCCAGCCTATCCAATCAGTTGGTAGCCTCCCAGAACCAGGTTGAAAGGGCTACAGCCTGATTGGATAAGAAAGAATCCTGTCATGTGTTCAGATGTCTGCCATTGGTGGAGAGGCTGTGTGAAGTACTGATACCAACCATGTCTATCTTAACTAATACTTTAAGATAGTAAAGATATGTATATGACAAGACATTCATTTCCTTAGCCTAAGATTTGAGGTCCACAGCTATCAACACTAATCTACTTGGATGTTATACTAAATGTGACCATGTAATGTGCCTAGTTGTATTTTCCTATTAACACCATGATATTAAAATCAATCGCTAAAGTGGTGGAAGGCTACTGTAGTTCCTAAATTTATAAAGCCTGAAATGTGAACAATGCAGTCAGTTATCTAAAATTCTCAAAGCCCCCGTTATGGAAAAAAATACTAACTTTCTGATGATTATATTGTCAAAATTGAGCAACTGCTCAGTTACCTAGTTAATTAAGTTCTTCTGGTCGAATTCCCATTCTTCTCAGGCAAGAGGACATTGGATTACTCAGTCTTGCTTTCACAGTCTCTTACCCTCAATTCCTGTGGAATTGTATTCAACTTTTAATTTTGTAGAAGTGGCTACAAAAAAAAAAAAAAAAAACATTGCTGTCAAGTCTTTTCTGACTGACAGTGATCCTGTATGTTACAGAGTAGAACTGATCTCTATAGGGTTTTCTTGTCTGTAATCTTTATGGAAGCAAATCACCAGGACTTTCTTCCATAGCACCACTGGGTCTAAAAGCCCTATGTCCCAAAAGGTCTTTGAGAGCATTTGATCAATACGATGGAGTCACAAGTATGATTGGTTGACATTAGCTCAGTCTTTCTCTCACTAAGCTATTTTGCCATATGCAACACAAAATAATGTCCTCTTAGATCCTGGATAGAGTGGGTGAACAATGTGGAACAAAATTCAAAAACATTTTGGGGAAAAAAAAAGGGATCAGGTTTCCTGGTCTGATGGAACCACTGAGACTATGGCCCCTAGCTGCCCTTCAGGTCTGGAATTGAACCCACTCCTGGGCATATGAGGCAAACATTTACCTGAGGTAGATACACTCCATGGAGAGAACGATCATGGGAGAATAGAAGCGCTATGTAGGCACAAGAAGACAGGAGTGCATGGAGGGAAGGACACAGGCAAGAAATAACTATGCGGAGAGAAGTAGGAGGGGAGCCATTGCATTATGGTAAACTGTAGCCAATGTCATGAGTCAAAGTGTATGTGAACTACTGTATGGGGAGTGAATTTGCTCTGTAAACTTTCACCCAAATCACCTTAAAAAAAAAAAAAGAAGAAGAAGCCTCTTCATAAGCCATGCTTCAGTGTGTTACATTTTAGTCCCAGGTACAGTATCCCCATACTTTTCTTCTGATTGCTTCAAATAACTTCCCTAATGGCTGCAAATAACTTCCCTAATGGCCCCAAAGTGACAAGGCAGAAAGCAAGAAAAGGACAGAAAAGGCCAAGGGGACCAGGACAGAGTGAGGAGTCAGCTGCAGGGATCCAGGTGAGGAGAGGGAACCCAGGCCACACCCCACAAGAGGCAAGGCAGAAAAGCGGGGAAAGGACAGAAAAGGCCAAAGTGGCCTGGTG
Source organism: Orycteropus afer afer (assembly GCF_000298275.1). Classification (NCBI taxonomy): domain Eukaryota; kingdom Metazoa; phylum Chordata; class Mammalia; order Tubulidentata; family Orycteropodidae; genus Orycteropus; species Orycteropus afer. Next base: position 2,082,175 of record NW_006921759.1, read on the forward strand.
AGAGTGAGGAGTCAGTCACAGGGATCCAGGTGAGGAGAGGAAACCCAGTCCACACCCCAAAGCGGGAAAGTGGGGAAAGGACAGAAAAGGCCAAGGGGACTGGGACAGAGCAAGAAGTCAGCCACAGGGATCCAGGTGAGGAGTGGGAACCCAGGCCACACCCCACAAGTGGCCAAGCAGGAAAGCAAGGAAAGGACAGAAAAGGCAAAGGGGACCAGGACAGAGTCAGGAGTCAGCCACAGGGATCCAGGTGAAGAAAGGGACCCCAGGTTATGCCCCCAAAAAGCAAGGTGGAAAAGTGGGGAAAGGACAGAAAAGGCCAAGAGGACCCGGTCAGAGCGAGGAGTCAGCCACAGGGATCCAGGTAAGAGTGGATGGAGAGGTTTCCAACAGCTAAGGGAGACAAACATGTCTGTCAGTTTGTCCTACTGTGGTGATGAGTTGCTGTGAGTCTTGAGGCTGTGTCACTGGTATTTCAGACCCAGCAGGGTGCACTTGGTACACAGGTATCAGTGCACCTTGCAGACTGAGACAGACCAGGAAGAAGGAAGCGGCCATCCACTTCTCAAAGAATTGGCCAGGGAAAACCTTATGAATAGCAGAGAAACACTGTCTGATACATTACTGCGCAATTTTATGAATAGTCCAGAAACATTGTCCAATAAAGAGGAGGAAGATGAGTCACTTAGGTTAGAAAGTTCTCAAAATCGGACTGGACAAGAGCTGAACTATCAGAGTAAAACCAGACTTACTCATATGGATAACGTAAAGTTTCCAAGACCACCATTTATTGACGTAGCACCACTCAAAATGAGGAGAAACAGCTGCAACCATCCATTAATAATCAAAACATGGAATGTACGAAGTATGAATCTAGGAAAATTAGAAGTTGTCAAAAATGAAATGGAATGCATAAGGATTGATATCCTAGGCATTAGTGAGCTGAAATGGACTGGTTTTGGCCATTTGAATCAGACAACCATATGATCTACTATGCTGGGAATGACAGTTTGAAGAGGAATGGTGTGGCATTCATCATCACAAAGGGTGTTTCAAGATCTAACCTGAAGTACAGTGCTGTCAGTGATAGGATAATATCCATATGCCTACAAGGAAGATCCATTAATATGACTATTATTCAAATTTATGCACCAACCACAAAAGCCAAAGATGAGGAAATTGAAGATTTTTATCAATTTTTGCAGTCTGAAATTGACTGAACATGCATTCAGGATGTGTTAATTATCACTGGTGACTGGAATGCAAAAGTTGGAAACAAAGAAGAATCACCAGTAGTTGGAAAATTTGGCCTTGGTGACAGAAAT
>NW_006921759.1:2085759-2090387 GCF_000298275.1 Orycteropus afer afer
ACAAAAGAGGGGAAGGCCTTCAATGAGATGAATTGACACGGTGGCTGCAACAATGTGCTCAAGTATAGCAAGGATCATGGAGCTGGTGTGGGATTGGGCGGTTTTTCGTTCTACTGAGCATGGGGTTGCCATGAGTCAGAAATGACTCCACGGCACTAACAACAACAATGGCTGAACTGTTTTATTCACCTTAATTAAGCAGAGAAAAGATGTTGAGTTTTCTTACAATTCTTTTCTTCCCTGTACACTGCATCATGAGAATTGACTATTGTCCCTCTTCTCAAGTAATGGGTTTTTTTTTTTTTTTTTTTTTTTTTCCAAAGACCTGTACTACCAACTTGACTCAGAATGTGATACCAAAGTAGCACGGAGGGAATTAATATGTGTCAGTTCTCGCTGGTCTAGTCCTCTCATCAATGAAAGAGATTATTTTTGTTTTTTTTTTTTTACTTTTGGAGACACTTATCTGAGCATGTCTGATGCTTCATTGGCACTCAGTAACAGAAGTGAACTCTGGTAACCTACAGAACATTGTACTGAATCATCCCACCACCAAGCAACAGTGAGTGACACATGTTGTTGCTAGGTGCCATCAAATCGACTCCAACACAGTGATCCTAATTACAACAGAACAAAGTATTGCTGGCCCTTCCCTATGCTCACAATTTTTGCTATGCCTATGGCTTAGTCCCTAAGGCTTTTGACTGCTAACCAGAAGGCTGGTGGTTCAAATCCACCAGCCACCAGTCGGAAGGAAGAATGGGCAACCTACTTCCGTAGTGATACCGCCTCAGAAACTTAAGGAGGGGTCACTATAAGTTGGATCCGACTCAATGGCAGTGAGTTTAAGCTCATCATCACAGCCACTGTGTCAATCCAACTCAATGAGTGTCTTTCACTTTTTCGCTGACCCTCTGTTTGATCAAGCATGATATCCTTCTGCAGGGAATGGTGTCTCTGACAACATGACCAAAGTAGGTGAGACAAAGTCTGGTCTTTCTCACTTCTAAAGAGCATTCCAATTGCACTTCCTCCAGGAGAGGTTTGTTCATTCTTCTGACAGCCCATGGTATTTTCAGTTTTCTTTACCAACACCAGTTCAAAAGCATTGACTCTTCTTCAGTCTTCCTTATTCATTGTTCAACTTTCACATGCATTTGAGGCTACTGAAAATACCATGGCTTGGGTCAGGTGCACATTAGTCTTCAAAGTGACAACATTGCTTTTTAACACTTGAAAGAGGTCTTTTGCAGCAGATTTACCCAGTGCAAGATGTCTTCTGATTTCCTAACTGCTGCTTCCTTGGGTGTTGACTGTGGATCCAAGTAAAAATAAAATCCTTGACAGCTTCAGTCTTTTTTGCCTTTATCACAATGTTGTTTATTGGTCACTTGTGAGGAATTTTGTTTTCTTTATGTTGAGGTATAATCCATACTAAAGGCTGTAGTCTCTGATCTTCATCAGTGTTTCAAGTCATATTCAGTTTCAATGAGTAAGACTGTGTATATCACAGGTTGTTAATGAGTCTTCCTCCAATCCTAATGCTGTGTTCTTCAAATAGTCTAGCTTCTCAGATTATTTGCTCAGCATTAAGACTGAATGAGTATAGTGAAAGGATACAACTCTGACACACACCTTTCTTGATTTTAAACCGTGCAGTATCCCCTTGTTCTGTTCAAATGACTGTCTTTTGGTCTATGTACAGGTTCCTCATGAGCATAATTAAGTTTTCTGGAATTCCCATTTTCCCCAATGTTATGATGCACACAGTTGCATATCTTTGTAATCAATCAAACATAGGTAAACATGTTCCTTATATTCTTTGTGTGGTAGTTAAGTTTGTGTGTCAACTTGGCTAGGCCTGGTTGAGTGGCTGGGCAGCTGGATGTAGTTATTCTCCATGGTGAGATTGGTAATTAACTCCATCGTGGAATGCATTGGAGCAGCTGAGTAGCTGCTTTAGGGATGTGGTCTGCCTCCCGTATATAAGCAGCAGCTTTGGGAATGGGCTCTAGCTTATGGCACACTTGAACCCTGCATGTAGCCATGTCTTTGTTCAGCAGCCTGCCAAGCTCTGCCAACCTTGGGACTTTCAATGGACTTGAATTAATGGCCTGCCGTGTGGTTTGGTAATATCAGGATTGTGCCTTTTTACTTGTCAACCTTGAGCTCATCAGTAGCTAGCAGCTGTCTGAGTGAAGAAAAGCCTCCAGCTTCAGTGGGCTGGGAGCAGGAGGCAGAGCTGAAGCCAAGGTTGAGGGGCTTACACCCAGCCCCTAGAGTCTGGCACTTTGAACTTGTGCTTCAAGCCTTCCAACTGTAAGAGAATAAACTCCTGTTTGTTCAGGCATCCCATTTGTGGTTTGTCAGAGCAACACTAGGTAACCAAAACACTTTGCTTTCAGCCAACATCCATCTGACAACAGTAATGATATCCCTCATCCCACACGCTCTTCTGAATCTGGCTTGAATTTCTGGCAGTTCCCTGTCAATATACTGCTGCAACCATCTTTGAATTATTTTCAGCAAAATTTTACTTGTGTGTAATATTAATGATATGGTTTGATAATTTCCTCATCCTGTTGGATTACCTTTCTTTGGAATGGGCACAAATATGGATCTCTTCCAGTCCATTGGCCAGGTAACTATCTTCCAAATTTCTAGTCGTAAACAAATAAGTGCCTCCAGCACTGCATCTGTTTGTTGAAACATGTCCAGTTTCCTGGAGGCTTGTTTTTCACCAATTCCTTCAGTGCAGCTTGGATTTCTTCCTTCAATACCATTGGTTCTTGATCATGTGCTACCTACTCAGATGATTGAACATCAACCAACTCTTTTTTGTACAATGACTGTGTATTCCTTCCATCTTCTTTTGATGCTTCCTGTATTGTTCAATATTCTGTCTATAGAATCCTTCAATATTGCAATTTGAAGCTTGATTTTTTTCTTCATTTCTTTCAGCTTGAGAAATCCCGAGCATATTCTTCCCTTTTGAATTTCTAATTCTAGGTCTTTGCACATTTAACTATAATACTTTGTCTTCTCAAGCCACTTTTGAAATCTTTCATTCATCTCTTTTATGTCATCATTTCTTCCATTCGCTATAGCTATTCTCCATTCAAGAGACAGTTTCAGAGTATCTCCTGACATCCATTTTGGTCTTTTCTTCCTTTCCTATGTAATGATCATTTGCTTTCTTCATGTATGATGTTCTTGATGTCATCCCACAACTTGTTAGGTCTTCAGTCACTGGTGTTCAATGCATCAAATCTGTTCTTGAGATGGTCTCTAAATTCAGGTAGGTTATAATCAAGGTCGCATTTTGGCTCTCATGTACTTGTTTTAATTTTCTTCAGTGTCAACTTGAACTTGCATATGAGCAATTGATGCCTGACACATAGTAGGCATTTAGTAAATATCAGTGAATGAATAAATGAATACAAATTGCAATGAATAAAGAAGCCCTGCTCCAGGAGACTTATCTGAATCTTGACTGGTGGTTGTGACTCTTCCTAGTAAATTTTACTTTATCATGGGCTATATTTGATCTAGGCTTTAAATATGTAACTACATGATATGGGTAGGGGTAGGATAAAAGGTCTGGTGTCTCTAAAAGATGATGTAAAAAAGTATACATATATGAAATGGTCATACTTATTTATGAATGAAGTTCTAATTCATTCTTTTTTATTATTATTATTCCTACAGGTGAAATTCACATTTTGGAATGAAATACTGCATCTATTGGAAGTGCTATCTCACCTCAAATTTCCAAAAGTAACTCAAAGCTAATCCAGTCACTTCAAATGCCTTGAAAATATTTTTAATTTCCAGCTTCTTTTGAAAAAAAATATATTTTCTGTGTCATTTTCCAAGATGCCTGCCATTAAAACAATTAAATTTCCTATCAATTCTTGTGTCTTTAAATATTGCTTCATGGAAAGTTACAATATGCTTCTTTAAAAATGAACTCAAGATTGGCAAAATATTATCAAAGTTTGTGATGGATACTATTCTACATTTCTACCTTTATGTATGTTTGAAAATGTCCATGATAAAAAGTTTTTTAAATGCTGCCAAGCAAAGGACTACAAGGTGACAATAGAGACTATAGAATACAAGGAGATTGTATTATTTTGGATTCTCTTCCCACTGGGAGGCCAGGTATCCTGCACTGCTCTACTTGCTCTAGGAGCCTCCTTAACACTAGGGGAGTATAGCTTCTCCTTTGAGAACCTGAGGTGGGATTTGGCACTTCCTTATGTCCCCATAAAGTAAATTAACTCCAGGAAGCATTTATTAAGCAACGCAGATTTTACTGTAGTGAGAGTGACAAAAGAAAAAATTTATATCATGAACCACCTAATTAAAATTCCCATTAGACACATCTGTCTTTCCCAAAGTTCATCTCCTGCAGCAAGTTAGCCACAGGCCTCCCCTTCCTTTTCCTATACAAAGCAATTTATCCCCACCTCAGAGCTCTGGTGGTGCAGTGGTTAAGGCATTCATCTGCTAATCAAAAGGTAGGTGATTTGAACCCACCAGCCTCTCCAGCAGAAAAAGACGAAGCAGTCTGCTTCTGTGAAGATTTACAGTCTTGGAAACCCTATTTTGCAGTTCTCTACACT
>NW_006921759.1:2090515-2100102 GCF_000298275.1 Orycteropus afer afer
CTACTTCTGTAGTGATACTGCCTCGGAAACCCAAGGAGGGGTCGCTATGAGTCAGGTCTGACTTGGGGGCACATAACAACAACAACATACTATAGTTGGAATCGGCTTGATGGCCGTGGGTTTAGTTTGGTGGGTTCAGCTCTCTAATGCTAGGAACTACAGCCCAGAAGGCCTTGTATACCCAGTCTCGAGAAAGCAGATTTCTCATGGCAGAAGGGAAAGGGATAAGGTGGAATGATGTAAGCAAAATAATGTTTTCCATATACCTTATTAGAAAGTTAAAAAGAAAGATACTTTCTTTTTACATGGGTATACATAAAAAGCTACCATAATTGAGGTGGTTTTTTTATATTTTGATCTAGCTTAGATTAGTATTTTAGTCTCATTCTACCCATCTTGCTATTATGCTTTATCTTGTGCATTCCAAATGTGTAAGTCTCCCACACACAGGCTACGTCCCTCAATTAAATAAAAATCCTCCTTAAGATACACCCATTGGAGCAATCAGTCATGGGGCAGCAGAGGAGCAGCACTCACATGGAGGAAAGATGGGCAGACAAGAATGCATAGTTAAGAAGGGCACAGGAATGGGGGGCATCAAAGGGAAGTGAGAGGAGGAGAGTGGGTTAGAGTTGGGGATGGTAATCAGGGTGTGAAACCAAATGTACAGGAACTGTTGAATGTAAAACAAATTCTGCTCTGTAAATTTGCACCCAAAATGCAATAAATAAATTGTGCTTGAATAGCATTGTTTGTGGAACAAGTTTTTTTGAGGAAAAAAAATAGTCCTCCTTGAATGTTATTTCACACTGGAAGTCAATTGCTAGAGCCAAGAATCAGCAGCTGATCTGAGGAAGTTGAGGGTTGCAGAAAGACATGAGAAGACTTAAATTTCCAAGACAAAAAAATGACAGATAACTCATCTCAACTTTCAGGGTGTGGAAATGTTATCCATGCATTCCACCTCCCATCGATGCTGTATCAGTTATCTATGGCTGCTCAGTGGCTTTAACAATAATCATTTCTTCTGCTCACAAATGTACAATTTGGGCAGGACTCAGTGGGGACGCCTTGTCTTGTGCTTACAAAACAATCTGGAATGGCTCAATTAGGAGCTGAAGGATCTCCTTTCAAGGTGTTCCCTCACATGGGGGCTTTTCCAAGGTTATGGGCCTCCATTCCTCTCCAATGAGCCTCTCCATAGGCTGCGTGGGCTCCCCCTTAGTTTGGTTAGTGGACTTCAAGAGCAAGTATCTCAAGAAAACAAGATGGAGGTGCAAGACTATTTTTTATAATTTAGCCTCAGAAGTCACACAGCTAAACTCTTAAATTGTTGGTTTAGGCAGTCACACAGCTAAACTCTTAAATTGTTGGAAAAGGCCCATCTAGGTTCAAGGGGTAGGGACATAGAACCTAAAGTCTTAATGGGGTATGGTAAGATTGCTGAAAAGCATATGGAATAGGTGTTATAGTTACAACCATCTTTGAAAAATGCAATCTGCCACAGGTGCTATGTCTCTTAATATCAGAACTATAAACCATCTCTCTCCAATAAAGCACCTCTTAGAGGGCTAAGGCAGAATGTGATGGCCAGCTACCCAGCTCAGGTTGCCAGCTAAGGTGGTACAAATTCTTTCACATCAGTTGAGTCTTCTGATGATTTTTGAAATGTTTTTAGAGCATGAGTGTGGAGCTTGTAACAGTAAATTCAAACAATGAGATTCAGACTCACAAGATTTACAGCAGGATCCAGAGTGTGAATTTTAATAAGGACCATAGGTATTCCTGATACAATGACACCAATCCTATCCCCTGTTGGTGGTAATTGAAGGAGTTCTAGCCCAATAACTCAGATTTGGAACAGGCTTTATGTGCTAGGGGTTGTCATTGTTAGTTGCAATCGAGTTGATGCAGACTCATGGCATCCCTGTGTGTGCAGAGGAGAACTGCTCTATGGGTTTGTTTGTTTGTTTTTTTTTTCTCCTTTTTTTCCAAGGGAGCTCTGGTGGTGTAGTGCCTAAGGCATTTGACTGCTAACCAGAAGGCTGGTGATTCAAACCCTCCAGCCACTCCTTGGAAGGAAGGTTGGACAATACTGCCTTAGAAACCCAAGGAGGCGTTGCTATGAGTCGGAATTGACTCAATGGCAATGAGTTTGGCTTCTTTTTTTTTGTATGTATATATGTGTGTGTGTGTATGGTTTCTCAAGGCTGTGACCTTTCAGTCAAACCAAAAGCAAACCAAACTCACTGCCATCGAGTCAAATCTGACCCATAGTGACCCCTCCTTGGGTTTCTGAGGTAATATCATTGCAGAAGTAGATTGCCCAATCTTCCTTCCAAGGTGTAGCCAGAATGTTCCTTGGAAGTGAGAATGGCCAAACTTCATCTTACCTACTTTGGTCATGTTGTCAGAAGGGACCATTCCCTGGAGAAGGCAAAGTGGAGGGTTAACAAAAAAAGGGAAGGCCCTCAACAAGATAGATTGACATGGTGGCTACAATGATGGATTCAGGTGTGGCAAGGATTGTGAGGCTGGCACAGGACCGGGCAGTGTTTTGTTCTGTTGTACACAGGGTCACTATGAGTCAGAGCTGACTCAATGGCACCTAATAAAAATAACAACATACTTGTGGATATAATGCTTGGCAAAATAGAGGCTCAGCGAAAAACAGGAAAACCTTCAACAAGATGGATTGACTAAGTGACTGCAACAATGGGCTCAAACACAGCAACATATATGAGGACGGCACGAGACCAGGCAGTATTTTGTTTTGTTGTAGATAGGATAGTTATAACAGAACCAACTGGTGGCCCTAACAACAACATATTTGTGGATACAATCCCATTTGGGAATAGGATTTTCTTTGTTATGTTAATGAGGCCATATCAGTAGGTTGTTGTTGTTGTTGTCAGTGGCCATTGAGTCAGCTGTAATTCATAGCAACCCTGTGTACAACAGAAGGAAACACTGCCCTGTCCTGCACCAGCCCCACAATCCTTTCTATACCTGAACCAATCATTGCAGCCAGTGTATCAATCCATCTCGTTGAGGATCTCCCCCTTTTTCACTGAGCCTGTACTTCACCAAGCATAATATCCTTCTCCAGGGAATGGTCCCTTCTGGCAACATGACCAAAATAGGAGAAATGAAGTCTGGTCATTCTCACTTCCAAGGAGCATTCCAGCTATACTTCTTCCAGGACAGATTTGTTCATTTTTCTGACAGTCTATGGTACTTTCCATATTCTTCACTAACACCACAACTGAAAAGTATCAATTCTTTTTCAGTCTTCCTTATTCATTGTCCAGCTTTCACATGCATATGAGACTACTGAAAATACCATGGCTTCAGTACCGTGGTACCCAATACACCCAAATACCATGGTACACCTTAGTTTTCAAAGTGACATCTTTGCTCTTCAGCACTTGAAAGAGATTTTTGCAGCAGATTTGCCCGGTGCAATAAGTTGTCTGATTGCTTGACTGCTGCTTCCATGGGTCTTGATTGTGGACCAAGTAATATGAAATGTTTGACAATTTCAATCTTTTCCCATTAATTGTGAGGCTGCCTATTGGTCCAATTGTGAGGATTTTCATTTTCTTTATGTTGAGGTGTAATCCATACTGCAAACTGAAGTCTTTAATTTTCATCAATAAGTGCTTCAAGTCATCCTCACTTTCAGCAAGCAAAGTTGTATTGTTTGTGCATCACAGGTTGTAAGGAGCCTTCCTCTGATCCTGATGCCACGTTCTTCTTCATCTAATCCATCTTCTTGGGTTATTTCCTCAGCATACAGATTGAATAAGTATGGTGAAAGGATACAATCCTGACACACTCCCTTCCTGATTTTAAACCATGCAGTATCCCCTTGTTCTGTTCCAATGACACCCTCCTGGTCTATGTACAGACTCCTCATGAGCACAAAAAAATGTTCCAGAATTCCCATTCTTCTCAATGTTATCTGTAATTTTTTATGATCCACACAGTCGAGTGCTTTTGCATAGTCAATAAAACACAAGTAAACATCTCTCTGCTATTGTTTGCTTTCAGCCAAGATCCATCTGACATCAGCAATGTTATCCCTCATTCCAAGTCCTCTTCTGAATCCAGCTTGCATTTCTGGAAGTTCCCTGTCAGTATACTGCTGTAACTATTTTTTAGTTATCTTCAGCAAGATTTTACTTATGTGTGATATTAACAGGAGCTCTAGTGGCATAGTGCCTAAGGCATTTGACTGCTAACCAGAAGGCTGGTAGTTCAAATTCACCAGTCATTCCTTGGAAGAAAGATTGGGCAATCTACTTCTGTAGAGGTACCACCTCTGAAACCCAAGGAGGGGTCGCTATGAGGTGGGATTGACTTGCCGGCAGTGAGTTGTGTGTGTGTGTGTGTGTGTGTGTGTGAAATTGATGATATTGTTAGATAATTTCTACATTCTGTTGAATCACCTTTCTTTGGAAAGGGTGCAAATATGGATCTCTTCTAGTCAGCTGGCCAAATTTCTTGGCATAACTCAGTGAGTGCCTCCAGCTCAGCATCCATTTGTTGAAACATCCCAATGGATAGTCCATCAATTCTTGGAGCCTTGTTTTTCACCAATTCCTTCAGTGTTGTTTCAACTTCCTTCTCAGCACCATTGGTTCTTGACCATATGCCACCTCCTGAAATGGATGAACATCAACCAATTCTTTTTGGCACAGTGATTCTGTGTATTCCTTCCATTTTCTTTTGATGCTTCCTACATCATTCAATATTTTGCCCATAGAATCTTTCAATATTGCAACTCAAGGCTTGAAGTTTTTCTTTAGTTCTTTTAGCTTGAGAAATCCTGAGCATGTTCTTCCCTTTTGGTTTTCTAACTCCAGATCTTTGCACCATTGTGATAATTGACTTTATCTTATCAAGCTGCTCTTTGAAAACTTCAGTTCAAATCCTTTTTCATCTCATTTTTTTCCATTTGCTTTAGCTACTCTCCATTCTGAATTTAGAATCCTAGCCACCTAAACTGTGAATAAATACATTTCTGTTTGTTAAAGCCACTCACTTGTGGTATTTCTGTTATACAAACATTAGATAACTAAGTCACTGTTGTGTATAAGGTAAAGAAGTATGCTCCATTTTGTCAGCTCTTATAACCCAATATTACAAAAAGCCTCAATGAGCATTAACCTCATTAGTTTGCCAAGAGGGAAAAGAAGATAATAACAACATAGCTGCATATGTAGCCAAAGATCTCTTTATCATTTGGAATACAAATAAGTAACAAGCACTATCTTCAGGAAGCAGTCCTGGTAGGACTTCAGAATAATATGCTGCTGTTTCCTTTTGTTGGTTTTAAGAATACTTGTCTGGTGGTAAGGAAAGAAATTAAAATTTGAAAGATGTCAGAGGGAGGGCTGAATGCCTACATGCAGAGATGAATCCAAACTGCTTCTTTCCTCACGAAACCACGAACAAGAGAGAAGGCTCTGAAGCATAACCAGAGAGAAGGCTCTGAAGCATAAGGACACGCCTGAGGAGCTTGGGGAGTAGGCAGGTGGTACCCATGTGATTTCGGAGAAACGCCAAGTGCTGAAGTGCCTGCCCTCACAACCACACAGCATATAGTCTGAGCCTAAGCATGAACAAGGACACATTTGAATAAGTCACTCAACGCCACGTCTTTGCTTTCAGAAAAATGCCTCAGTACAGGAATATTTAACAGAAAAAATTAAAAGCAGGCACCCAGCAATCCTATCTCTCCCTCCTTTCCCCCACCTTCTGTCTTCTCCCAGGCTTAAAACCCTCAAAATTTATCCTCCTCCCTCACTCTCCTTCATGGCATCTCATGAGAAACATTTTTCTCCCCTGTCCGCCATGTCCTCCCAAATACAACCAGGGAATCAAATTTTAGATTACTGAACAGTAAATTAATATTCTAACCTGATAGCATAGTGCCTAAGGCATTTGACTGCTAACCAGAAAGCTGGTGGTTCAAACTCACCAGCTCTTCCTCAGAAGGAAGGTTGGGCAATCTACTTCCGTAGTGATATCGCCTGGGAAACCCAAGGAGGGGTCACTATGAGTCAGGTCTGACTCACTGGCACATAACAACAACAAACCTGATTATTTGTCTTTGAACAATTTGATCAAAGTTCAGAAATTCCAGACCCATAAAGATAAAGTGTGTTGGGTGGGGAGGAGTTGGCAATAGGGCAGAAGGGAGAAAGCAGAGAGACACGTCTTATATTTGTATGACCAAGAACACCTTATTGTTCATTTTTCTTTTTATTGATTTAAATTAAAATAAGAGAAGATGTATTACTCTGAGATGTTGATGCTGATAAGATCTCTAGTTTTAAATCTGAAGAATAGAAGTCAAACATTTTCCACTAAATTATTACCCCTTTATGTTCCTTTAGCCCCTATTCTAGCATTACCCCAATTTGCTCAATTTAGGATACAATGCATATAAAGTCTTTTCAGTCTAGCCTGTAACAACCCAGGGATGGCTAGTAGGGGAGAACTTACCATTTTGTGTATTCAGGTTTAGAGTTGGTTGTCTGCTTCTGTGCACTCTCAACTTTTATGTTGAAGATATGCTTTAAAAACATTAGATGATTAGTTTATACTAAAAAACTATTTTTTCTAAAATAGAAAACAAAACTTTTTCTCCCAGAACCAAAAAAAACAAAAATCTTTTCCCAAATTCTCAAATTTGGGAGCAAAAGATCCAACTTTCTGTATATTAAAGGATAGCCTTTTGTTTATTTTATTTTATTTTTTCTGTTTGTTAGCTTTGAGAGTACCAAGATTTAAACTCTGAAGCACACAATCAAAAAGTTTTGTTTTTGTTAAATTAATATTTGATTGTGTTTAAGGTAAAAGTTTACACAGCAAATTAGGTTAACATTTAACAATTTCTACACAAATTATTCAGTGATATTGGTTACATTTTCCACAAGGTGTCATTTTCATTTATCCATTCTCATTATGCCATTTCTACTACTCTAGTTTCCCTGCCCCACTACTTTCTCATCTTCATTTTAGAGTAATTTTTGACCATTTGGCCTGTTATCGATGATTTTTCTTAAAGAAGCTCGTTACTCATAGGTAATATTATTTATTTTATGAGCCAATTTTTCACTTAGCTAAAAGATAACTACAAGGGATAATTTCAGTATAAGGTTTCAAATGTTATCTCAGAGCAAGAGTCTTAAGGAGTCCTCTAGCCTCAACTAGTGCAGTAAGTCTGGACTTTGTAAGAGTTTGGATTCTATGACACATTCTCTCCCATTGAGAGATCCATGTATTGTGGCCCTGATCAGAATGATAGGTAGTGGTAGCCAGGCACCATCTAGTTCTTCTGGTCTCAGGGTAGATGAGGCCATGTTTGTATGCACTGTTAGTCCTGTAGACTACTTTCTTCTCTAAGTCTTTGGTTTCCTTCTTTCTCTTTTGTTTCAGATGAGTAGAGACAAACAGTTTTATTTTAGATGTCTGTTCACAAGCTCTTAAGACTTCAGACACTACTCAAACTTTTATTTTGTAGAGCTTACATTTTATTAACTGTATTATACAAATTATCTAAGTTGTCTCATGAGGCTATGATCTTAAGCCCTCAAACCCAGGGTGCTTGCTTATGTCTAAGAAGCATCCAGAACACTTAATTGCACTCAAAAGGAACCTGTACTTAGAACAAGAGGCAAGTCATTCAAACAAAACAAGGGGATACTGTGTAGTTTAAACTCAGGAAAGGTGAACTTCAGTGTTGTATCCTTCCACAATACTTATTCAATGTGTATGATAAGCAAATAATATGAGAAGCTTGGCTATATGAAGAAGAAGGCAGCATCAGGATAGGAGGAAGGCTCATTAACAATCTGCAATATGCAGGTGACACAACTTTGTTTACTGAAAACAAAGAGGACTAGAAGCATTGACTGAAAATCAGACTACAGCCTTTGGTATGGATTATACCTCAACATAAAAAAAGCAAAAATACTCACAACTGAAACAATAAGCAATACCATGATAAATGGAGAAAAGATTGTGGTTGTCAAGGATTTCATTTACTTGAATCCACAATCAACACTCACAGAAGCAGCAATCAAGAAATCAAATGACATTCTACATTGGGCAAATCTACTACAAAAGACCTCTTTAAAGTGTTAAAAAGCAAAGATGTCAGTTCTAACACTTGCCTGACCCAAGCCATGGTTTTACAATTGGCTCATATGCACATGAAAGCTCAACAATGAATAAGGAAGACCAAAGAAGAATTGGTGTATTTTAATTATTGAATATACCATGAATTGCCAGAAGAATGAACAAAATTATCTTCGAAGAAGTACAACCAGAATGCTCCTTAGAAGTGAGGATGGTGAAACTTCATCTCACATACTTTGGAGATGTTACCAGGACGGACCAGTCCCTGGATAAGGTCATCATGCTTGGTAAAGTAGAGGGTCAGTGAAAAAGAGGAAGACCCTAAACAAGATGGACTGACACAGAGGCTGCAACCATGAGCTCAAACATAGCAATGATTTTAAGGATGGTGCAGGATCAAGCAGTGTTCCTTTCTGTTGTATATATGGTCACCAGGAGTCAAAACCAACTTGACAGCACCTAACAAGAAGTGTCTGTAGGGTTCCAGAAAGATGGCGGACTAGGCAGAAAGACTGCACAGACCCTCTTCAACAGAGAAAAGGGAAAAAAGTTAAAACAGACACAGAAGATAATCTTGGACCCCGAGCCTTGAAGGGAAGGCTATAGAAGTGGACTAAACCCCAACTAGCAGAAGAATTTGCGTGAAAATACCAAAAGAGGAGACAGACAGACCTATGGTCTGGCAGCGATCCTAAGCAATCCTGACACCACAGACAGCTTGGAGATTCCCGAGTGATGGTAGGACCTAAGAATTAACCTAAAAATCACCCTGCTAGCCAGACACTGCACGGAGGACTGTGCACAGGGGCTGGGGAACAAACGGAGAAGGTGAAGAGAAAGGTGAGCTGAACTGTGAACTTTTGCCATCAGGAGGACGCTGCCAATTTGAAGGTTTAAAAAGCAGCTTGACTATTTTGGATATTTAAAGAGACAGTGCTCTCACAGATTCCTGGGGCTTAAGAACACGTTCTGCTTTCCAGAAACCCCAAGGACACTCAGGACATGCAAGACTGAAAAGGTACGACATTCCTCGTTACTCTACCCCACACCCACTTGGTGAACGGAGATGTGGCCATCCCCCACTCCCACCTACCTTCTGTGTCTACAGGAACCACATCACACTCTGTGTGCTCAAATGGAGCATGGGTTCCCTGCCCTGTCCTCCACTGTTTTTTAGTTTTTTCTTTTTTTTCTTTTTTTATTTTTGGCTTTCTTTTTTCTGATGATTAGTTTGCTTGTATTTGTCTGTTTTAAAACAACTAATATTATTAATACTTTTGTCCTTATAATTATTATTCTTAATCTTTCCCTACCAGGTCCTAGTTTTCAGGATTTTTTTCTTTTCCCTGTGCCTGGATGAATTTTTTTTTTTTTTTAAGTTTTTTTTTTCTCTTTTCCCCCTTTTTTCTCATTTTTGTTTTTCTTTGTGAATTTTT
>NW_006921759.1:2110278-2113955 GCF_000298275.1 Orycteropus afer afer
GAAGTGGGAGGGGAGCTGTTGCATTGTGGTAAACTGTGGTCAATGACATGAGACAAAGTATATGTGAACTGCTGTATGGAAAATGAATTTGCTCTGTAAATCTTCACCAAAATCACAATTAAAAAAAAAAAGTAGTGTTTGTACATGTGTCCCCTATGTGATTTATTATATATATTGATGAACATGCATGCACATGCATAACTATATGTGCATATACCTATAAATTCTATCTGTGCACACATATTCATTCTTATATGCATACATACATATTTGGGTAACCAGATACATATGTCTTTATTGTTGTTGATGCTGCAAAATTGTATTTGTGGTATCCTTGACCAAAAACATCATTTTCTCCTGTGTACTTCTTACTTTGGTCAAGCTGTGTGCTCTTCACCCACATTTGATGCTACCGTTCCCATCACCAAAAATAAATGTCTATTATCTCGATAGTGCTTCCCCCTCGTTCCCCTCATCTATTCCTAGTAGCCACCAATGAACATTGCTCTCTGTATATATTTGTATTATTTGTAGAAAATAAACCAGTAGATTTATTTCTGTGTTCTCAATTCTATCGAGAAAAATTTTATGTTAGTGGCAGGAGGAGGAAGAGGAGTGGGAGGAGAAAAAAAAGAAGGAGAATATAAATGTCCAGTTTTTTAATTTGCAAGCTAATGATCAGGATGCAGAGAACTGGTCCCCTAGACACTCACTCTGTATCACTAACAATTCTATCAAAATTGAGAAAGACTTACACTGTTTCTTTATTTATGTGTTCATTTGACAACTATTTACTGAGCACCTATTATGTGCCAGGACTGCCCTAAGCACTGTAGATAAAATGGAAAATGATACACAGCTGCTCCCTGCCCTCATGGACCTTACATTCTAATGGTGAACATACTCACAAACACACAGCAAAAAATACATCATTTAAGCTATTACAAATTGTGAGGAAGTGAATAAAGAGATTACACAGGAAATTAGCTGAAGCAATAATGCGGAAGAGGAGATTCGGAAAAAAAAAAGAGAGAGAGAGAGAGAAATTACACAAGAAATTGAAATAGCTAGTAGAGTGGTCACATAGGGCCTCACTGAGATGGAGGCCTTTCGGCTAAAACAAAGAATGGGAAAGCATTAACCGTACTAAGCATGGGGAAAGAAAGTCTAGGCAGCAGGACCCGCTTATGGGAAAGATGCCCCTTTTGAAAAAAATAAAAAATAGGCAAACAATGAGCTTCAAGCAAGGGTGACGTGATGAGGGGTGGGCAGAGGTAGATTCTCAACAGAAATAAAGAGCTTTCATGACGTCTAATTTACACAGACACTTCCAAGGCTCAGGCAGGACCTTTGTAATGTATTCACACAGTCACATGCTTTTATAAAATTTGAGAAAGTACTTTATTTTCATTGCAGTTGGTTCAGGTCACTTTCCACTTCCATTTCCCCTCTCTTACAATTTTCCAAGTATCAGGCAATACTTATCAGCTTGTGGGGTTAACCTAAAGGTAAATAGAGTTTTGGGATTTTATTTGGGTGTGGTAAGACTTGGTGCCTAAGGAGTTTGACTGCTAACCAGAAGGCTGGTGTTTCTAACCCACCAGCCACTCCTTGGAAGGAAAACTGGGCAATCTATTTCCATAGAGATTGCCTTGGAAGGAAGGTTGGGCAATATACTTCCGTAGTGATACTGCCTCGGCAACCCAAGGAGGGGTCGCTATGAGTCGGGGCTGACTGGACGGCACATAACAACAACAACATTGCCTTGGAAACCCAAGGAGGGGTTACTATGAGTCAGAGTTGACTCAATGGCAGTGAGTTTGGTTTTTGGTTTCAGTCACAAAAGTGTAGGAAAAGTTTCCAGGTTACTTCTGTCATTTACTATGCCAACTCACCTGACATCCCAACAGAAAGGCGCAGATCTCATCAGGATATAAATGTGTTCAGCATGAGAGTACATGGCTAATAGAGAAGGAACAAGTTGAAATGAATGGAGCCAGAAGTTACTCGGTGGAAAATGCTTCTAAACATCACATATGACAATTTCACATAGAGCAGTCCATGCTCATCAATGTCTAATAGAAACTGAAGTTCTCTTCTCTCAGGAATATACCAAAAATGAAGCATGGATACGTTTCCTCCTTGCTTTTTTTTTTTTTTTTTAATGGAAAGTACATGAAATAAAACTTCAAATTCCTACATTGGTAGGACACAAGTCTGAAGCAATACTTGAAAATGTATGTAACAGCTCTCACATGAAAGAAATGTGATAGAAATTTTTCAAAAGTTGAAAACAAACTTAAATTTATATGAATTATTAATGAGTTGTAAATCAGGCAACTCCTTCTAATCTACCAAAAGTTTCTTTATAAAACAAATTTTGACCATTCCTGCTAGAGGAAATTGAACTGTCTTTCTCAACTTTCCAAAGAAAATTATATCACAAAATAATTATCATATAAAGAGGCAATCAGAGAACGCAGCCCAAAAATGTAGGGAAAAATAATACTATAAAGATATACCAGGCAGTCAATAAACAAAAACATTGTTATTTTTCTGGACTTTGTATTTTTCAATGTAATTTATTGTGATTTCTTGTTCTTAATTATGTATTTGATTTTGTGTATGCAATATTTTACTTCTTTTTTAAAAGGGAACCTCAAAATTGTAGAAGCTTCAGGCCTGATGAAATCTAGAATAGTCCATGGCTTGGAGATACAAGTAGGGGTGGGATCACTGAGATCCTTATCTATCAGTCTAAGTCTGTTCTAAACGCCAGGGAAAGCCAATGAGGGATTTTAAGCCTTAGATGGCAAGAGTCCAATTTATATTCTAAGATCACTCTTAGTATATTGTAGAGAATGGATTTAGTGAGAGGCAAGAGAGAAACAGGGAGCCCATATGCTGTAATAAAGCAAAAATGGCAGCATCTGCTTGAAATTAAAAGTAAAGAGCTTTATTAATAGGTAAGGCAATTTGCAAACTGGGAATAATAAGGTTGAGAGGATTCTGAACTAAGTGATCAGAGGAAGAGACCAGGAAGTTTTATAAGAAAATACAAGGAATTTGCAAAAAAAAAATCAGTGATTGGTTAACATTTAGCTAAGGGTTATAAAATTGGATGAAGGTACATCTGATTGGTAGGAGATGACATAAGTTTCTAAAATTGTTTGTTTTTCTTTCTTTGTTGTGTTTGTTTTAATTTTATTATGATTTGGATGAAACTTTACAGAGCAAATTCATCTTCCATACAGCAGTTCGCATACACTCTGTCTCATGACATTGACTGTAATCTCCCATGATGCAACAGCTCCCCTCCCACTTCCTCCCCATAGCCACCTCTTGCCTGTATCCTTCCCTCCCATGCACTCCTACCCCCCACCCCCTGCCAGCTGTCTCCCTGTGCGTACACAGCCATTCTACTCTCCCACGATTGATCTCTCCAAGGAGTGTATCTACCTAATGTAAATGTTCAGCTAACATGCCTGTCTTTTGTTTGGCTGGAAAACACAGGTGTGGGTTCAATTCCAGACCCGAAGGGCAGCTAGGACCCATAGTCTCAGGGGTTCCACCAGGATCTATCAGACCAGCAAACCTGGTCTCATTTTTTTTTTTTTTTTTAATGATTTTCAGTTTTATTCCACATTATTCTCCTTCTATGTCCAGGATCTCCTACA
>NW_006921759.1:2114093-2116334 GCF_000298275.1 Orycteropus afer afer
TTTGGTTTTCTTCATTCTTCTTTGCTCTGGCTGAGGAGAGACCCATCGTTGCATCTAGATGGCAGCTTGCTAGCTTTTAAGGTCCCAGTCACCACTCGCCAAAGTAGGATGTGGAACAATGTTTTTGTGTAGTATTAATATGCCAGTTGATCTTGATGCCCCCTGAAACTATGGTCCCGAGCCCACAGATCCAACTACTCACTCCCTCCAGGTAGCTGGCTGTGACCAAGAAGTGACTACAACCTTGTCCTTTGTCAGCTATACTATATAGCTGGGAATTCTTACAGAACATACAAATACACTTGTAGAAACATTGTTTGCCAACCCTGTACATGGTCATGGGCACACTCCTCCCTGCATAGACATACCTAACCGTTCAGCCTGTCCACCCATCTATCTACCCATATATCAATGTTTGCCATTACTGGTAATCCAGTACTGTATGTGCAAAAAGGTTCATCTTTGTTGTCTGTATCTCCTATGCATCTCTTTATGTCTTCCTCTTTCTCAATGCCACCATATTGATCGCTTACATTTGGTTCATTGCCCTGCTCTTCACCCAAATCAATTCTTATCTCTACCTATCTAGCAGTGTTTCCTCCCCTCCCCTCCCACCCTGGTAATGAACGAAGAAAATTTCCTTTCATATATAAACCTTCAATTTTTATAATAAGGGACTAATACATCATTTGTTCTTCTGTGATTGACTTATTTCATTCAGCATAATATCCTCCAAGTTCATCCACATTATGTGGTGTTTTGCAGATTCTACATTACTGTTTAGGTTTGCATAGTATTCTGTTGTGTGTATGTACCACAATTTGATTATCCATTCTTCTGTTGATGGGCACCTAGGTTGTTTCCATCTTTTGGCTATTGTAAATAGTGCTACAATGAACATGAGTGTGCATATGTCTGTTCTCGTCCTGGCTCTCACTTCTTTAGGATCTATACCTAGTAATGGAATGCCTGAGTCAAATGGTATTTCTAAGTCCAACTTTCTAAGGAGTCGCCGTACTGCCTTCCACAGTGGTTGTATCATTTGACAGTCCACCAGCAGTATATGAGACTCCCAATCTCTCCACATCCTCACTAGCATTTGCCATTTTCTGTCTTGTTGAACTTTGCTGCTTGTGCTGGGGCAAAATGGTATCTCATTGTTGTTTTGATTTGCATCAGCGACTAATGATCATGAACACTTCTTCATGTGTTTGTTGGACACCTGAATATCCTCTTTGGTGAAGAGCCTATTCAGGTCTTCCGACCACTTTTTAAATGGATTATTGGTCTTTTTGTTGATGAAGTGTTGGAGTTTCCTATACATTCTAGAGATAAGTCCATTGTCAGATATGTCATTGCCAAATTTTTTTCCCAATCTGTAGTTGGAGGAGTCTTTGAAAGCATATAAAAATTTTATTTTTAGAAGGTCCTACTCATCTAGTTTCTCTTCTGCTGTTTGTGCATTTTGGGTTATGCTTGATAATCTATTTATGCCGTATATTTGGGCTCCTAAATTTGCCCCTAGTTTTTCCTTGAGGAACTTTTTAATATTAGGTTTCACATTTAAGTCTTTAATCTATCTGGAGTTAGTTTTTTGTGTATGGTGTGATGTACAGACCTTATCTCATTTTTCTGTAAATGGATATTCAGTTTTGCCAGCACTATTTATAAAACAGACAATCTCTTCCCCATTTAATGGATTTTAGAACTTTGTCAATGATCCGCTGACCATAGGTCAGTGGATCTATTTCTGGGTTCTCAATTTTATTCCACTGGTTTATGTGTCTGTCGTTGTACCAATACCAGGCAGTTTTGACTACAGTGGCTGTATAGCAGGTTTTGAGATCCAGGAGTTCACATGAGACCTCCTATTTTTTTCTTCTTCAATAGTGCTTTGCTTTTCTGAGGTCTCTTTCCTTTCCATATAAAGTTAATGATTGGTTTTTCTATATCTTTAAAGAATGTTGATGGGATCTGGATTGGGATTACATTGAATGTATAGATTGCTTTGGGTAGTATCGACATTTTCACAATGTTCAATCTTCCTATCCATGAGCATGGTATGTTCTTCCATTTATGTAGATCTCTTATGGTTTCTTAATGTAGTCTTTTTTAGTTTTCTTTGAACAGGTCTTTTGTGTCCCTGTTAAGATTTACTCCCAAGTCATTTTGTTTTGTTTTGTTTTGGTAGCTATTGTAAATGGTATTGATTTCCTTATTTCTTTTTCAGCAATCTCTTTG